>NW_017731894.1:963274-975463 GCF_001890085.2 Hipposideros armiger
TGTCTTTCTGCTTCCACAGTTCTGTCTATTCTGACGTGGGACGGCTCCCTACAAGGCCGGTGATGTATGCTGTGACCTGAGTTGTCTCCCTGCTAACCCGGTAGTGACTGCTCTGACCTGGGAAAGCCATCATTTCCCTTGGAGAGTCAGTCATGCCGTCTCAGGGTAGGCTCCCTAATTCCACACGGGTGAACAAACCAAACTGAAAAGTTCCTCTCATTCTCCAGATTGTTTGACTTTACAGATGCCTTGAACTGGAATGTCTGATTCCCAGGTGTGTCTACACTGATTAGGATGTGTCCCTGAATCTACCCTGACATGCCATGACATGCCAGGTGTGCCCATACTTACCTGGTAAGTCAGTCTCACCCCCCAAGTGTCTCTACACTGGCATTAGATGTCCCTCCGATTCTCCAGGTGTGTCTACTTTGATCTGGGATGTCTAGATAATTCCTAAGTGTGTCTACACTCTGACCTGTAAATTATTTCCAATGTCCCAAGTGTTTCTAAGCTGACCTGGGATGTCTTCTTTCCTCAAGCATGTCTACACTTACACAACCCAGGTAAGTGTAATCTTATTTCCTAGATGTTTCTATTATTATTTATCTCTAATACCTCAGGTGTGTCTTTCCTAACCTCGGAGGACTCCCTAATCCCCAGGTGTTTCTACCCTCACCTGGGATGTAGCCGTAATAAACCAAGTGTGTCTATATTGAAATGGGGTTGCCCTCTAATTCCCGTGTGTGTTTACCTTCATCGGATGTCTCCCTAATCCCACAGGTATGTCTACCCTGACCTAGGATGTTGCCTAATTCTCAGATGTTTCTGCTCTGGCCTGGTATATATGCCTAATTCCCCCAGGGAAGTCTACCCTGGCCAGGGATGTCTCCCTAACACCCCAGAAATGTCACCTTGACCTGGAATGTCCTCTCATTCCCCATTGTGTCTGATCTTTGAATTATAATTCCTCAGGTGTGTCTCCTGTGATCCAGGATGCCTCATTAATCCCCCAGGTATGTCTTCCCTGACAAGCTATGTCTCCTGTGTTCCCCTGAAATGTCAGCCATGACCAGGGTAGTCACCCTAACTCCCCAGGTGTAACTATTTTGAGCTGGATTGTCTCCCTGATTCATGAGGTGTGTCCACCTTTCCCTGGCATGTCTCCTTATGTTCTCACGTCTGTTCTCTGGCCTCAGCTGTCCCTCTAAAATCCCCAGGTGTGTCTACACTGACCTGCGAGTTCTCCCTCAGTCCCCAGTTGTATCACCACTGATGGCTCACCTAATTCCTCAGGTGTGTCTACTCTGACCACAGGTGTCTCCCTGTTCCCTGGGTGGATCTACACTGATGCAGGATACCCCCCCATTCCTCAGGTTTGTCTCTACTGACCTCCATCTCTCTCTCGTTCCCAAGGTGTTTCTACACTGACGTGGGATGTCTCCCTAATTCCCCAGGTGTGTCTGCTCTGACCTGAGTTGTCCCCTAGGTGTACCAACCTCGACCTTGGCTGTCTCTGTAATTCCTCAGGTCTTTCCCCTCTCACCTGGAACGTCTCTTTAGTCCCCCAAACGTGTGTCTGCCCTGATCTGTGGTGTCTTCCTGCATCACCTGGTGAGTTAATACTATACCTGGGATGGCCTGTAATCCCAGTTCTGTCTGCTATCAGAAGAAAACCCAGACAGCTTTACTCGATGTGTGTATTTTATTGAGAAAAACTTGGGGGGGAAACGGGAACATCCAAACTGAAAGTGCCGAAGACACTCGGCTCTGCGCAGGAGGCACTCAGTTATGTGAGGACAGATATGTAAGGACGTTGCGTCACGTTCTTTTTCATGAGCTTGCTTGCTCGTAGCTCATTAGCTTGGAAGCTGTCGCTTCACGCCGACATGAAGAAAGTGTAAGTTTTGTCAGCGTCTCAGGGAGCAGGACAGATGTGAGTTGTGGTTACGTGACTGAGTCTCTGGGGAAGGGGCCTATTCAGTGTGACCTCCATTTTTCTAACAGCCCCTTTGGAGCACTGAACTGAGAGTGTGCTCTAAGCATTCAGCATCACTCGTGGGCGCCACATGCTGCTGCTTCCGTGGACATTGAAGATCACAAACCGAAATCGCAGTAAGCGCTGATGGCTGTTGTTCATATCGTTTTGTTCAATTCACATGGAGTCACTTGATTAGTCAGTGGCTGCTGGAAAGCCCTGAAAAAATACAACGCACAAGGGATTTTGTTAATAAGATTAATAGGAGGCTAACATCAAGAGTTTAAAAAACTTCCCCACAGCCAAGGTGCCCAAACTTAACCAACTGAAAAGATCAAATGGGTTCCAATCAATCTGCATTGTCTGCCTCGTGTGTAGCTGTGTCGATTTTTTCTGAGTGATTTATAGAAGGAAAACATGATGTATCAGCAATAAATATTTCTCCTTGTCAGCGAGTAAGTAGTCTAAGGCTGTGTGCAATTGTCTAATGTAACGGGCTAACGAGTTCAGATTCTTATTCTAATGACAGGGACCCTGCAGGAGTTCCGGGTGTTTCAGACACCCCTGGGGACTGGAGACAAAGCTTGTAAAGGAAGGCACTCTTGGGCAACAAGGTCAGAATCACAGGTTAGGGTCGACACACCAGGGAACAAGGTACACCTCCCAGGTAGGAACGGTAATATTGGGGTTTAGGGAGAAATTCTAGGTCAGGGTAGACATACCTGGGATGTAGGGGCCATAGTAAACTCACCTTGGCAATGATGGAGACATCGCCTGTTAATGTAGACATACCTGGGGAATCAGGAATACAGTCAAGGTCAGAGTAGACACTCCAGGGTGATTAGAGAGACAACCCAGGTAAGAGCAATCCCACCTGGGGGAAAAGAGACACTCCAGGTAAGTGTACACACCTGAGTCATAAGGGGACACCTTGGTGTGTACAGCCTGAACCTCGATAAGTAGGGGGCATCTATGACCAGAGTACACAGAGCAGGGTGACCAGGGGGACCACCAAGTCAAGAGTAGGCACACCTGGGGCACCTCAGAGACTCCCCAGGGCAGTGGAGAAATACCTGAGGAATCGGGGTGACATCCTAGGTCACGGAGCTTCCCCTGGGGCAGTTGAGACATCGATGTCAGAATAGACACCTGAGGTGTGTTGTGTGTGTGTGTGTGGGGGGGTGACATCCAAATTCAGAGCAGGCACAAGTGAGGAAGGCAGGCCACGGCCAGGTTACAGCAGGCAACCCTGAGGGCGGAGACATCGGGTCCGTGTGGATAAACTCGGAGGACGGGGGTGACATCCCGTGAGAGCAGCAATACCTGGGGAAGCCGCGGTCATTCCAGGTCAGATGAGACTCCACAGGGAACTAGGGAGACCTCCCTGGTCCCGTGAGATAAGCTGGACTGACCAGAACCGTGTCAGGGTAGACATTACTGATGACAGAGGGAGATGTCCCCAGTCAAAGGGGACACACTTGGGGTTTTAGAGACAGCCCAGGTTAGACAGGCACCCTTAGGAGACTAGTGATAGCCTCAGGGCAGGAGTACCTGGGAGTCAGGCATCGCAGCTGGGGTTAGACACACCAGGTCAAGGTAGACGTACCTGGGAAACTGGTGTGACAGCCAAGGTCAGAGTGGAGACACGTGGTGAATTAGGGTACATAGTACTGGGGCTTCCTGTGGACATACCATGTCAGAACAGGCCCACGTGGGGAAACAGAGAGACACCCAGGTCTGGGTAGGCACACTGGGAGTTAGTATCACGGGTCAGTGTAGACACACCTGCGAAATTAGGGACACAACTTGTGTCCCATCCCAGGTCAGGATAGACATACCTGGGGTTATAAAAAGCCATCTCTGTTCAGCACAGACGCATCTGTGTCTATTAGACAGATATCCCAGTTATAAATAGACACACCTCAGGGGCGATGAAGACATCTGAGATTAAGGCAGGCACACGTGGGGAAGTAGGGAGACCTCTCAGGTCCAGGTAATACTGGGGTACTAGGTAGACCCAGCAGGTCAAGTTCAGACAACAGGGGGAACTAGGGGGAAAGCCAAGGTTAGAGCAGACTCACCTGAAGTATTGGAAAGACACCCAGAGCATCAATGCAGCGTACGATGTCCCTTCTTTTTGTCCTCCTTTCAAACAAGCAATGTTAGGCATCCATCCACGAACAAAAGTGCCTCTGCAAGCCGTGGGATCCTACTGCCTATGTCGCCCTACTGCGCACCGGTGTGGGCTGAGAAACCAGCAGGAGCCAGCAAACCCGTCCAGCCCCGCTAGCTGTGGTCAGAGGGCCGGCTTGGGCGGAAACCCATGGACCAGGGAGACTTTGTAGGTGTCCAGCCTTTCTGAGGGGGAGTCCAGCATGTCCTTGGGAGAAAAACAAAACAAAAAAATGAGTTTGGACGCACTGCAAATGGTAAGGGAGAACCGCCAGCACCAGCCCTCCCCAAGGTGACACTGAGTGGGGCTGAAATGGCCTGGCAGTGGCGTGTCCCCAGAGGGCAGAGAGAGGGGTGTGTGCTGGGCTCCCCCAGCAGTGTGGGATGCTGCCTGAGAAACCGGCCTCTCTCCAGCAGCACCCAGAGTGCTGAGGCAGGCCCTCCGTGACAGCGGGGAGGAAGGCGGTCAGGAGAAAAGCAGGTTAGAATATCCAAGGACACTAAAGACGCTGTTCCCGCTGCCTGTGCTCAGGACCTCAGCAGGATGTCCTCCCAGAACCTCTGGAGGAACCTGACGGGAGGGGCCCCCCAACACCCTGTACTGAACCCACACCTCCCCTACTGGGCGCTGGCTCCTGGCGCACTCCTGGGTGTGGTGGCAAGAGTGAACTCCAGGAAACGGAGCATTCTCAGAAAAACAGACCAGGGCCTGCGGGCAAGGGGGAGACCACAGACGTGAGCCGTAGCCCCACCTTCCAGAAAACAAAAGAGGGGTTCCTGCAGCCAGCCTCCTGTGCTGTATGGAGGAGAGAAGACATCAAAAGCGTAAGCCTTCTCCCACAAGCAGAGCAGGAAGGGTGGAGCAGGTGTGTCCACACAAGGGCAGAGAAAACCCCAGATATAACAGGACAGAGAGGCGGCATCTCCCACTGAGGAGGTGTCCGCTGCCCCACATGCAAGAGCAGCAAGACAAAGCCACAGGAACATGCAGAATCGGGGAAGCATACCATCCCCAAAAGATAGCACTCCTTCAGTAACTGAACACACAGGCGTAGGATTTTGAGAGCTAGCGGATAAAGAATCAAAATGGCCGTTTTGAAAATCTCAGTGAGCGAGCTACAAGAAAGCACAGGAAGACAATTCAGAAAAAGCAGGAAAACCATACATGAGCAAAATTCGAAATTTAACGAAGAGACAGACGTCATAAAAAAGAACCAAACACATTCTGAAACTTGAAGACTTCAATGAATACAATGAACAATTCAATACAGGGCACCTACAGCGAAGTAGATAAAATGGAAGATAGAATTGGTGAGCTACAGAATAGGAACTTTGAAATAACCCAATCAGAGGTGGAAAAAGAATGAAAAACAGGGAACAAAGCCCACTTGATCCATGGGACTCCATCCGAAGTACAAATATTAGAAAAATTGCAGTTCAAGAAAAAGAAGGGGCAGAAAGCTTATTTAAAGAAATGATAGCTGGAACTTCCCAAGTCCCGGGGAGAGACTTGACTATCCAAGTCCAAAAAGCTAATAGATCACCCTATTAACTCAATGCCAAAAGATGTCTCCAAGACACCTTATCTTTGACATTTCCATTATAGAGAGAAAATCCAAAAGGCAGTCAGAGAAAAAATATTGGAGCCTACAAAGGAGCCCTCATGGGCTGTCAGGGTTTCTCACTACGAGACCTTGATGGAAGCAAGTGAAGAAGACAGAGTTGTCACGTGTTCATGGAGCAGAAGAGTGCTGCTAGCATGTCCATATGACACAAAGTTAGCCACAGATGCAATGCAATTTCTATCAAAATTCCAGTGGTATTTTTCACAGAAATGGAAAAAAGCAATCCTAAAATGTGTAGGGAACCCAAAAAGACCAGAGCAATCATGATGAAAAACAAAGTAGGAGGTGTTGTGCTCTCTGGTTTCAAGCTACACTACAAAGCTATAGTAATTAAAACAGCATGATCCTGGCATAAAATACACATAGATCAGCGGTTCTCAACCTGGGGGTCACAACCCCTTTGGGGGCTGAACGACCCTTTCACAGGGGTCGCCTAAGACCATCGGAAAACAAAAAGATATTTACATTACGATTCATAACAGCAGCAAAATTACAGTTATAGTAGCAACGAAAATAATTTTATGGTTGGGGGTCACCACAACATGAGGAACTGGATTAAGGGGTCGCGGCATTAGGAAAGGTTGAGAGCCGCTGACATAGATCAATGGACCAAAATAGAGATCCCAGAAATGAACCCCCATACATATGGTCAACTAATATTTGACAAGGGAGCCAAGAAAACTTAATGGGGAAAGGACAGTCTCTTNGGGGGGGAAACGGGAACATCCAAACTGAAAGTGCCGAAGACACTCGGCTCTGCGCAGGAGGCACTCAGTTATGTGAGGACAGATATGTAAGGACGTTGCGTCACGTTCTTTTTCATGAGCTTGCTTGCTCGTAGCTCATTAGCTTGGAAGCTGTCGCTTCACGCCGACATGAAGAAAGTGTAAGTTTTGTCAGCGTCTCAGGGAGCAGGACAGATGTGAGTTGTGGTTACGTGACTGAGTCTCTGGGGAAGGGGCCTATTCAATATGACGTCCATTTTTCTAACAGCCCCTTTGGAGCACTGAACTGAGAGTGTGCTCTAAGCATTCAGCATCACTCGTGGGCGCCACATGCTGCTGCTTCCGTGGACATTGAAGATCACAAACCGAAATCGCAGTAAGCGCTGATGGCTGTTGTTCATATCGTTTTGTTCAATTCACATGGAGTCACTTGATTAGTCAGTGGCTGCTGGAAAGCCCTGAAAAAAATACAACGCACAAGGGATTTTGTTAATAAGATTAATAGGAGGCTAACATCAAGAGTTTAAAAAACTTCCCCACAGCCAAGGTGCCCAAACTTAACCAACTGAAAAGATCAAATGGGTTCCAATCAATCTGCATTGTCTGCCTCGTGTGTAGCTGTGTCGATTTTTTCTGAGTGATTTATAGAAGGAAAACATGATGTATCAGCAATAAATATTTCTCCTTGTCAGCGAGTAAGTAGTCTAAGGCTGTGTGCAATTGTCTAATGTAACGGGCTAACGAGTTCAGATTCTTATTCTAATGACAGGGACCCTGCAGGAGTTCCGGGTGTTTCAGACACCCCTGGGGACTGGAGACAAAGCTTGTAAAGGAAGGCACTCTTGGGCAACAAGGTCAGAATCACAGGTTAGGGTCGACACACCAGGGAACAAGGTACACCTCCCAGGTAGGAACGGTAATATTGGGGTTTAGGGAGAAATTCTAGGTCAGGGTAGACATACCTGGGATGTAGGGGCCATAGTAAACTCACCTTGGCAATGATGGAGACATCGCCTGTTAATGTAGACATACCTGGGGAATCAGGAATACAGTCAAGGTCAGAGTAGACACTCCAGGGTGATTAGAGAGACAACCCAGGTAAGAGCAATCCCACCTGGGGGAAAAGAGACACTCCAGGTAAGTGTACACACCTGAGTCATAAGGGGACACCTTGGTGTGTACAGCCTGAACCTCGATAAGTAGGGGGCATCTCTGACCAGAGTACACAGAGCAGGGTGACCAGGGGGACCACCAAGTCAAGAGTAGGCACACCTGGGGCACCTCAGAGACTCCCCAGGGCAGTGGAGAAATACCTGAGGAATCGGGGTGACATCCTAGGTCACGGAGCTTCCCCTGGGGCAGTTGAGACATCGATGTCAGAATAGACACCTGAGGTGTGTTGTGTGTGTGTGTGTGGGGGGGTGACATCCAAATTCAGAGCAGGCACAAGTGAGGAAGGCAGGCCACGGCCAGGTTACAGCAGGCAACCCTGAGGGCGGAGACATCGGGTCCGTGTGGATAAACTCGGAGGACGGGGGTGACATCCCGTGAGAGCAGCAATACCTGGGGAAGCCGCGGTCATTCCAGGTCAGATGAGACTCCACAGGGAACTAGGGAGACCTCCCTGGTCCCGTGAGATAAGCTGGACTGACCAGAACCGTGTCAGGGTAGACATTACTGATGACAGAGGGAGATGTCCCCGGTCAAAGGGGACACACTTGGGGTTTTAGAGACAGCCCAGGTTAGACAGGCACCCTTAGGAGACTAGTGATAGCCTCAGGGCAGGAGTACCTGGGAGTCAGGCATCGCAGCTGGGGTTAGACACACCAGGTCAAGGTAGACGTACCTGGGGAACTGGTGTGACAGCCAAGGTCAGAGTAGAGACACGTGGTGAATTAGGGTACATAGTACTGGGGCTTCCTGTGGACATACCATGTCAAAACAGGCCCACCTGGGGAACCAGAGAGACACCCAGGTCTGGGTAGGCACATTGGGAGTTAGCATCACGGGTCAGTGTAGACACACCTGCGAAATTAGGGACACAACTTGTGTCCCATCCCAGGTCAGGATAGACATACCTGGGGTTATAAAAAGCCATCTCTGTTCAGCACAGACGCATCTGTGTCTATTAGACAGATATCCCAGTTATAAATAGACACACCTCAGGGGCGATGAAGACATCTGAGATTAAGGCAGGCACACGTGGGGAAGTAGGGAGACCTCTCAGGTCCAGGTAATACTGGGGTACTAGGTAGACCCAGCAGGTCAAGTTCAGACAACAGGGGGAACTAGGGGGAAAGCCAAGGTTAGAGCAGACTCACCTGAAGTATTGGAAAGACACCCAGAGCATCAATGCAGCGTACGATGTCCCTTCTTTTTGTCCTCCTTTCAAACAAGCAATGTTAGGCATCCATCCACGAACAAAAGTGCCTCTGCAAGCCGTGGGATCCTACTGCCTATGTCGCCCTACTGCGCACCGGTGTGGGCTGAGAAACCAGCAGGAGCCAGCAAACCCGTCCAGCCCCGCTAGCTGTGGTCAGAGGGCCGGCTTGGGCGGAAACCCATGGACCAGGGAGACTTTGTAGGTGTCCAGCCTTTCTGAGGGGGAGTCCAGCATGTCCTTGGGAGAAAAACAAAACAAAAAAATGAGTTTGGACGCACTGCAAATGGTAAGGGAGAACCGCCAGCACCAGCCCTCCCCAAGGTGACACTGAGTGGGGCTGAAATGGCCTGGCAGTGGCGTGTCCCCAGAGGGCAGAGAGAGGGGTGTGTGCTGGGCTCCCCCAGCAGTGTGGGATGCTGCCTGAGAAACCGGCCTCTCTCCAGCAGCACCCAGAGTGCTGAGGCAGGCCCTCCGTGACAGCGGGGAGGAAGGCGGTCAGGAGAAAAGCAGGTTAGAATATCCAAGGACACTAAAGACGCTGTTCCCGCTGCCTGTGCTCAGGACCTCAGCAGGATGTCCTCCCAGAACCTCTGGAGGAACCTGACGGGAGGGGCCCCCCAACACCCTGTACTGAACCCACACCTCCCCTACTGGGCGCTGGCTCCTGGCGCACTCCTGGGTGTGGTGGCAAGAGTGAACTCCAGGAAACGGAGCATTCTCAGAAAAACAGACCAGGGCCTGCGGGCAAGGGGGAGACCACAGACGTGAGCCGTAGCCCCACCTTCCAGAAAACAAAAGAGGGGTTCCTGCAGCCAGCCTCCTGTGCTGTATGGAGGAGAGAAGACATCAAAAGCGTAAGCCTTCTCCCACAAGCAGAGCAGGAAGGGTGGAGCAGGTGTGTCCACACAAGGGCAGAGAAAACCCCAGATATAACAGGACAGAGAGGCGGCATCTCCCACTGAGGAGGTGTCCGCTGCCCCACATGCAAGAGCAGCAAGACAAAGCCACAGGAACATGCAGAATCGGGGAAGCATACCATCCCCAAAAGATAGCACTCCTTCAGTAACTGAACACACAGGCGTAGGATTTTGAGAGCTAGCGGATAAAGAATCAAAATGGCCGTTTTGAAAATCTCAGTGAGCGAGCTACAAGAAAGCACAGGAAGACAATTCAGAAAAAGCAGGAAAACCATACATGAGCAAAATTCGAAATTTAACGAAGAGACAGACGTCATAAAAAAGAACCAAACACATTCTGAAACTTGAAGACTTCAATGAATACAATGAACAATTCAATACAGGGCACCTACAGCGAAGTAGATAAAATGGAAGATAGAATTGGTGAGCTACAGAATAGGAACTTTGAAATAACCCAATCAGAGGTGGAAAAAGAATGAAAAACAGGGAACAAAGCCCACTTGATCCATGGGACTTCATCCAAAGTACAACTATTAGAAAAATTGCAGTTCAAGAAAAAGAAGGGGCAGAAAGCTTATTTAAAGAAATGATAGCTGGAACTTCCCAAGTCCCGGGGAGAGACTTGACTATCCAAGTCCAAAAAGCTAATAGATCACCCTATTAACTCAATGCCAAAAGATGTCTCCAAGACACCTTATCTTTGACATTTCCATTATAGAGAGAAAATCCAAAAGGCAGTCAGAGAAAAAATATTGGAGCCTACAAAGGAGCCCTCATGGGCTGTCAGGGTTTCTCACTACGAGACCTTGATGGAAGCAAGTGAAGAAGACAGAGTTGTCACGTGTTCATGGAGCAGAAGAGTGCTGCTAGCATGTCCATATGACACAAAGTTAGCCACAGATGCAATGCAATTTCTATCAAAATTCCAGTGGTATTTTTCACAGAAATGGAAAAAAGCAATCCTAAAATGTGTAGGGAACCCAAAAAGACCAGAGCAATCATGATGAAAAACAAAGTAGGAGGTGTTGTGCTCTCTGGTTTCAAGCTACACTACAAAGCTATAGTAATTAAAACAGCATGATCCTGGCATAAAATACACATAGATCAGCGGTTCTCAACCTGGGGGTCACAACCCCTTTGGGGGCTGAACGACCCTTTCACAGGGGTCGCCTAAGACCATCGGAAAACAAAAAGATATTTACATTACGATTCATAACAGCAGCAAAATTACAGTTATAGTAGCAACGAAAATAATTTTATGGTTGGGGGTCACCACAACATGAGGAACTGGATTAAGGGGTCGCGGCATTAGGAAAGGTTGAGAGCCGCTGACATAGATCAATGGACCAAAATAGAGATCCCAGAAATGAACCCCCATACATATGGTCAACTAATATTTGACAAGGGAGCCAAGAAAACTTAATGGGGAAAGGACAGTCTCTTCAACAAATGGTGTTGGGAAAACTGGATAACCTCATGCAGACAAATGAAATTGGACCCTGTCTTACACCACTCACAAAAATGAACTCAGAATGGATTAAAGACTTAAGCATAAGACCTTAAACACATCTCCTAGAAGAAAACATAGGGACGGGTCTTGACAATGATTTCTGGATATGACAGCAAAAGCATAAGAAACAAAAGCCAAAAAAAAAAAGACATCAGACTAAAAAGCTTTTGCACAGCAAAAGAAATAGTAAAGAAATGAAAAGGCAACCTATGGAATGGGAGAAAATACTTGCAAATCGTATATTGGGTAATGGGTTAATATCCAAAATACATAAAGAACATACAACTCGATAACAAACCCCTCCCATACAATCCAACTTAAAAATGGGCAGAGGAACTAATAAACATTTTTCCAAAGGAGACAGACAGATGGCCGACAGGAACATGAGAAGATACTCAAATCATTAGTCATCAGGGAAATGCAAATCAAAACCACGAGATGTCACCTCACACCAGTTAGAACAGCTGTCGTCATGAAGATAAGTATTGGCACAAGTAAACCACTGCTGTAACGAGACATGCCACACAGGTGTGTGTACACCAAGGAAGGCAGGAGACAAGCTGAGCCTCATAGAAATCTCTGGGGAGTTAGGGATTCCCTTACGTCGGTGTGGACGCAGCTGGGCTTTCAGCGGATACACGAGGGTCCGAGAAGACACATCTAGGAATTTTCAGACGGATAACAAGTGTAGGGTAGACACACTTGGGAAACCAAGAAAACTTCTAGCTCAGGCTGGAAACACCTGGGGTCGCAGAGCGCAATCCCAGGTCAAGCAGGCACACCTGACGATAGGCAGTCATCCAGGTAAGAGAAGACACCCTGGTGATTAGGGAGGCACGTAGGGTCAGCGTAGAAACAGCCGGGGAATTAGAATTTCCAGAT
>NW_017731894.1:978758-1013457 GCF_001890085.2 Hipposideros armiger
CTGAGGCCTGAGAGGCAGGGAGGGGTGTCTGAGGCTCAGCCTGTCTCTGTGCCTGACCCCACTCCCTGCACACAGCAACTGGGGGCTCCGGGACCACGCCAGGACCCGGGCTGCTGCTGCCTGTCCCCGTGTCACAGGGCGGGGCAGCTTGACAAGGACGCCACATGCGGGTCACAGTGACTCCTGACGCCCCATTCAGTGCCATCATTCCCGGGAAGAGGCCAGCTCGGAGACGGGCGTGAAGTCTGTTCTCAATGGGCTCGCCCATGCTGGGGCCCACGGGGCTCCGGGGGGGGGGGCCCAGGGGCGCAGGTGAGGGCAGCCCAGGAGGTGAGGGGGTGCTCAGGGAAGGCCGAGCCTCAGATGTTCTGGAGCTTTCCGTGGGGGAGACCTGAGTGCCGCGTGGGCTCAGCCTTCAGGTTTTTGGGGTCCTGCTCCATAACTGCTGGTATGGGTTCTCCCCAGTAGCACCAAGGGCTGGACCACCAGGGTCATGGGGTCTGAGTACTTTCTCCATGCAGGACACACCTGTCACCAGGGGAGTGTGCTCACCTCATCTGGACACGGGACTGTGGGCTGTGGTGACGCCGCAGGCCTTACGTTAGGGGATGGTCCCCCAGTCACTCACCTTTCTCCCTGGGAGATTTTAGAGCTTTGCATTCATTAGTCAGCGTTTCTGGTTTCAAATGGAGTAGAAAATCCCAGGAGGGGGGTTCCGCTCCAGCACACACACACGTCGGCAGCCTGCAGCTCTCTGATATCATGGAACGTCTGGATGATTCGTCAGCTTCCAAGTTCATCAATCAGGTTATAAATGCAAATCCTTTTAGAGCCTCAGAGCTTCCCCAGCTCAGTGTGTCATATGCGGTCGTCCCCACAGCCCTGAGTGTTCATGCTGATACACGAGGACTAAGCCTTGCAGCTACGAAAGGAGCCCATCCGAGAGGCCTTGCAGGGGCCCTGCACCCTGGGGAGATGGGGCAGGACAAGGGGTGCGGTGGCTGAGCACTGGCCAGGGCTGTCCTGGCGGGTCCCAGACTCTGATGGAGGTCAGCAGGCCTCAAAGATGCGTATCCAAGACCAGAATGAGGAAGAAAGGCCCCAGGCCACATTCTTTCACGTCGTCAGTGTCCCCATTGGGGACAGTTGGGGGCTTCAGGGACACTAATCCAGATTCTAGGGAAGATACCTGCGGGCTCCCAGCATCCATTTCTCGTGCTAGGAGCACCTCAAGTTCTTTGGGGAATCTGCCTCTCACACCTGTGATCTGGGTGGGGCTCCCTTCACTCTGTATGGGGCTGTGACCCAGGTCAGGTCAAGCGAAGGCCCAGGGGACAGTCACATGACCTCCACATGCCCAATCAGAGTGAGCGTCAAGGATTGTCCAGGGCCAATAGGAAAGTCTCTTACCTTTCACTGGCTGTGCCCTGGCTGCGGTGATTGGTTCAGGGACAGTCACATGACCTCCATATGCCCAATCAGAGTGGGCATAGGGCTTGTCCAGGGCCAATAGGAAAGTCGCTTACTTTTCACTGGCTGTGCCCTGCCTGCGGTGATTGGATCCTGGAGCCCTGCACCCAACAGTGCCTGAAGCCGGACTGCATGATGCAGCCAGCCAATCTCTCCCCAGTTCTTCTTGAGCAAATTGGAGGTGCGTTTCTATCGCTTTCAGCGTGAGGAGTCCTCATTCATACAGTCGGACAGATCAGAGTCTGGAATCGGGATCATGCTTCTTCCCAGCTGTGCATCCCTGGCCTCAGTTTCCTCATCTGTCCTGGGGTTGAGGTGGGTGACCCGCAGACAGCTCTCCCGAACTCATATCGGAGCATGTGAAACTTACCACCCAGAGCACACACAGGCTACCGGAAATTCACACGGGCACCGGGCAGGTAAATCTCAGCAGGTGACACAGACACCACCCCCAGGAGATACACCCACAGATGACCCACGGCAGCACACCTGTGCCATGCACACAGGCGGACTCCAGCCCCCGGCTCAGTCATAGCACTGGAGCAGGACCCGTCATGGACCCCACAGTCCCTTCCAGCCTGAGAATCAGGCATTCTGGGAGACACAGCACGCTTGGAGACCAGGGCGGGAGGTACGGAAGGGCGGGCAGCTCGGGGCCACAGCTAGCCCTGAGAGGGAGACTGGGCTGGTCCGAGCCCTCCTTTGCACAGAGCCTCACCATTCTAAGTTGGTATCCTTCACTATTCCACAGAGAAGAACATCAAGATGTTTAAATGAAATAACCTCATGAGCTATTTCATCTCCAGCTTCGATGGTGCTGTAAACATTTTGCAGCAAAGCTTTTATCTCTTGGATTTAAAAAAAAGGAGCCTGCACAGAATTCCTCCGTCACTTGCTGTGTAAATCTTCCCAGGTTATCGCCTGCTGCCAAGCGCCCTTCCGTTACGGGAAGTAGGGCTTAATGGATGCGTTGCAGCCGCTGAGCTGTGATGCGGAGAACCGCTGGTCCTATGAGGCCCGGGCATCTCCAGGAATCAGACGGGCTGGCATTGGATGAGGGGACTTCCTTCCTCCACTCCTGACAGCTCAGAAGAAAGACCAGGCCAGGGACCGTCAGGAAGAGGCTGTTACAGAAACCATGGAGGGTGACGCTGCGCATGGACCTGCCGCACCTTTAAAGTCACCCGGGAACGCTGTCCCCGCTGTGCTCAGCACCCCTGAAGGTGGGGCTGATGAGGGAAGCTGTGCCTGCCAGGTGTCCCTGGGGGAGCTGTCACCCAGGATGAGGCAGGGTGCCACCCCCAGATGCTTGTCTGTGAGGCCACTCTGCCCACCTTCTGCCCACCCCTTCCCTTCCCAGGCTGTGCACAGACTGTCAGAACAGGGGGATGAATTCTCAAGTCCTGGGCAAAAATCCACTCCATTTTCGAGTGTTTCTGTCTTCTCATGCCTGCCACTGGCCAGAGTCCAGGTCTGCAGCTTGGACCCAGAGAACCATCACCGTCCATCCCGGGCAGAGACCATGACCCGCTTCCGGCTGCTCAGGCAGCCCGCGTCCTCAGGGCCTGTGTCTGATCCGATGCCCTGCACACAGCCTCTCCCTCTGCTCCCCCTGCCATGAAGGGTGGGGGTGGGTAGAGACAGCAAAGGACCCCGTCGCTTGTTCCAGCCATGACCCTGTCCTGGAGAGGGCGTCCATGAGAACCTGCTCCTGACAAGGAAGCTTTTTTCCTCGGATCCCTGGGATGAGGAGCTGGACCGGAGAAGCCCACTAAGTACTTGGGCTCTGTACCTGCAGTGGCCCGGGCTCCCACTCCCACAGGCTGGCCCCAGGGAAATAGCCTGGCTCCTGCGGAGGAGGAGGGAGGAAAGGAAGGGCCTGAGCCCCTCAAACCTGGGCTCTCCAGGGCCCCTGGTGGTAGGCAGCTCCACAGGCCCTCCTGACTGTTAGATTTCGTCAGCACCCGGAGGGCTGTCCTGATGCTGAAGCATGCTTGCTTTAACTGGACGGCTGGCTACATTACAGGAAGTCTGGGGAAGGGAGGTGAAACTGTCCAGAACATGACACCATGACACAATGCAGTGGCCGATACCATGACACAATGCGGTGTGTAGCCTGTGCGTCGCCTCTCGGTACTTTTTTTTCAGTATACATGTATTTGACAGTTGCTATCCTATTTTACAAACATTTGGCTGCTGTGCATTCTGCTTAACCAAAGCAGTTTCAGTGTTACAGTGTTTCTAAAATAGTGTGATTAATCAGCACCTGTCAGTTCAATGACTGATGCCACCTGATCTCAGGAAAGCATTAATAAAAATATGAATAAGTTCCCCAGCTTGGTGGTCAGGGAAGGGCTCAGGGTTCCCGTGAAGGCGTGGCGCTGACACTGCCCGCAGCCATGGTCGTGGGAGGAACCTGGACCCAGGTGCAGGGCGGTGCCTGAGCGCCTGCAAGAGTGGCGACCTCAAGTTTCCTGTCCCTGAGGGAGCCCACGTCCCCTGCCCTGTTCTTTAGGAACATGACCTGTGGGCTCCATCAGGTGGGCGCTGCAGGGCTCCCCAAGGGAGGGACAGGACCACCCGCGCGCTGGCAGCCGCTCCACAGGCTTCTGCTCTCAGCACCCCACGGGGAAATGAGAATTAAGGGTTAGCTTGAGCACCCCATATGTAGCTTGCTTTGATCTCCACCTTTGCCTGGAACCCATTCCCTTCTGTTCCGTCTAGAACACCACCCGCCCTTTGTAGTGAGGACAATTTTAGACTTACAAGTCCACCTTGATTAAAACCTGCAGCTGCAATAAAGGGAAAGAGAGCAGCACGGCTTCCTGGGGAGACACGAACCCATCTCGAGCTGAGGCCTCACAGACAGGGTCCTCTGAGTCACCGCCAGCTTTGTGCCGAGTCACAGTGTGTGCAGCCCAGACGTGTTTTCCCAGCTCCAACCACACATGAATGCAAAATCCTTCCACAGGACTGGACGGCCGTGACTTTGCCCCTCTAGCCCCTACAGCCTGGGTCTCCAGGCACTTGGGAAGTGACCTGTGGACGGAAGCATGGCCACGTCAGAGTGTCAGTGGCCTGTGTGTCTGGGAGGCACTGGGACAGTCCTACCTGATCCCGGCTGTGGTGCCGACTCCCTGGGTCAAATCCAGGCCCTGCTGCTCCGTAGCTGGGTGACGCTGGGCACGTACGCTCGCCTGAGGCTCAGCTGCCTCATCTGTAGGATGGGATGGCAAGAGCCCTTACACAGGTGATCACTGGGAGGCTAAATAAGTACTAAGCTCTCAGCAAATGCTAGTGGGAGGGCGGGGGAGGGGAGGGAGAAATATTACCAGATGTATAATATTTAAGATAAGTAAGCCAAGTCTTAAGATCCCTATGGATCACTGGAGAATTAATGAGTTCTCTTATTCAACAAGTGATTATTGGAAAGATTAAATAAGACAATGCATGCAAAGTTCTTAACCAGCACCTTCTAAACAGAAGTGCCCAATACATGGATGGTGGTGATGGTGATGATGGTGATGATGATGGTGACGATGGTGATGGTGATGATGAAGAAGATGGTGATGTGATTATATGATGAATGTGGAGGGGGTGGATGAGCATAAGGAGAATCCAATACAGGCATCTAAAAGAAGTAACGGCATGTGTGACCCTGCTAATCACAGCAGACTCAGGTAAGCCTACCCATGCAATGAGTATTTATCAAGGACGAAGTGCCAGGGGCTGTGCAGTTACCATCTGCCTAAAATACAAAAATAAAAGTACTCTTAAAAACAGCCAACCATTGCGGTGCTGGGGACACTCTTCAAAGTGTGATGAGTATGTCACGCTAAGACAACCCCAGCCAACACTTCTTTGTGCAAATGGCTGGGGAGGAGAGGGAGAGGCATCAGTGACTCTCAGAGGAACAGGTGCGACCTGGCCCTTGGCAGTGGTCTCGAGACACATTTGGACTCGCTTCTTCACAAATCCTTCCCCATTCCTGATGCTTCTGAATGGTTCCCCTGTGTACAAATCTAAGATGGGCTAGCGTTTCCAGCGCTGGTGAGTGAGGTGAATCATTGTCACATCCTGGCCCCTCTGGCGGTTATTACAATACTGAGCACGGAATCCCATCATCGTGCTGTAATCTGGGGAGGGACAGAGGGAGGCTGTCAGTTCTGCTGCCGTGAGCCACAAGTGTCTTGGTGCACTGGGGATGCTATTAAAAAGTACCAGACCAGTGGTTTATAAACAACAGCCGTTTATTTCTCACTGTTCTGGAGGCTGGAAGCCCAAGATCAAGGTGCTGGCAGACACAGTCTGGTGAGGACAACTTCCTGCTTCATAGATGCCACCTTCTCAGCTGAGTCCTCAAGAGGTGGGTGGGGCTCTCTGGGGCCTCTGTTATAAGGTCCCTGATCCCATTACAGGGGCTCCACCCTCATGACCTCACCACCTCCTAACACCATCATATTGGGGGTTAGGATTTAAACGTATGAATTGGGGGGGGGGCGCACAAACTTTCAAGCTTTCAGACCACAGCAACCAGTTTTTTAGTTTTTTTTGTGGCTGCAATATGTTTTCTGTTCGCCTTGGAAAGGCCTGTGATGTAATTTGTTATGGCCTTTCATGTATGCTGCTATTCTCACTCCTTTCTTCCCAAATTCAGTGAGCTGGTAGCAGGAACAGTAACAGGGGTTGTCTGACAGGATCATTGAAAAAGAGGAATTTCAAAATGTCGAAGGTCTGTCTTTGATGGCACTGCAGCTCTACTGGGGACTCTCCCCCTGAATCCTTAGGGTTCGGGTGTGTTCTCATTTACAAGACTCAAGCTTGATTTGACCTCTGGGTGTTTATGACTTTGGTTTTCTTTTAATGGATGTTGCTTTGTTTTCTTTCCTCGGGGAATCAGCACAGTGGTTAGAAACAACAGCAGTGCTGGTACTGCAAAGCCTTCACGACCCTCGGTGCACAGAGCCAAACGCCCTCCCTGGCTACACACACACACACACACACACACACACACCATCACATGACCTTAGGCCCCCAGTGTGGCTGTCTGTTTCCGCCCGCGGGTGCATTGCTGCGGGGGTCTGCGGCAGGCATGCGAGGCGTCCACTGCACCCTCCCAGCACAGCGCATGGCGGGCGACCACAGCTACGCCTACAGAGCTCCTGCACTGAGTGTGGGGCACAGACCCGTGTCCCCAGGTCCCATCGGCGGGTGCCCCGTTTGTGTCTTTGCAGTGAGTAGAAACACGGTTCAATGAGTGGCCTCAGGGGACCGCGGGGCTCTGACCCAGTTCCCATTCAGTCCGAGAGAAGGGGCCCTGGGTGTTGATGCACAGCGATGGGATCAGAGAGAGACAGAGGGAGACCCAAGCAGATTTGGTCAGCCTGATTAATAAGGCTACAGAAGCTGAGGTCAGTGGGACCGGGCCGCCCGCGGCAGACAGTGAGCGCAGGGGAGTCAGCCATGCGTCCTGGGGGCCGTCCGAGCCCACAGCCCAATGTGGGCAGTGCAGGCCCCCCAGGGGAAGAACTGGTTATGCTCTGGGTGATTCATTACCCCGTGGGGTTCGACCCCACAGGGAGGGTCAGTGCTTCAGTTCTGTGGGAGTCACGGGGACGAGGAGGGACTTCGGGCCCCAGGCTTGTCCTGTGCACCCCTCACGGGAGGGGCGTCCTCTCCCCGATGGCTCTGGGCCATTAGTGCTGCTGTGAATATTTGATGGGCCCGGTGGTGCAGGAGAGATTCTAAGAAGCATCGATAATTAATAAGGGCTGGTGTGTGTGCACAACGCAGCGGCATTGGGCCTTCACAACGGCCTCCTGCCCAGACAGCCACCCCTTGAGGTTAGAAAGGCCTTTCGGGTTCACACTCCATCACATGTCTATGGCCAGTGGCCTGAAAAGCAATTCAGTGCTGCTCTCGGCGAGGCACTGGAAGCTGTTGGGGCCTCGAGTCTCCGAAACGCCGCCACTCACAGGCCGCCTGAGCTTGGCCGTGCCCTCAGCCTTCATTCCAGCCTCCCCAGGTCCCCTGTGTGTCCCTTCTGCTTCCTGTGGGGCTCACATGGACTCACCTGTCTCCCCCACTGGAATGTGGACGCCATGCGCACGGGCCCAGGTCTGGCTTATTCACTGCTATGTCCCCAACGCCAATAAATGAAGGAACAGAGGAACGAGTGAACAAATGAACGAGTGAATGAATGAACAAATGATTGACTGGACGAGTGAATGAACGAACGAGTACTTCATCTTCAAACAGCACCAGCTCTTTCGAGAGGGTTGGTTCTCACGTGACCACATGAATGACCTGGCAGCTTGTTGAAATGCAAGTGCCTGGTCTCCCCCCGTTCCACAGTCAGATCTGGGAGTCTGGGCTGGGGCCCAGGAATTTGCACTGTTGGCAAAGCACTTCTAGAGGCTTTTCATCTGACAGCAGGCAAAGTCAGCCTCTGGTAGGAAAACTCTCTTCCAAGAGAACAGTGATCAAAGCTGGGAGCAGTGTCCCCGTCTGCCTCCGGATAAACTGCTCGGTAGATCCCGGAACGCACGAGCTGTTCCCATAGCCCTCCCTGCTCTGTGCCATCCAGCGATCCCAAGAGGACCCGGATGAGGACGCGGCCCCCATCTCTTCCTCTGGGACCCCTAAGAGGGGGGTTCGCCTCCACACTGACGACTTTGGAGAGCATGTGAGAAAATATAAACACCCTCCAGAAAGAAGGCCGGGCAACGGCCAGCAGGAGCCGGGCACGCAGAGGCCATCGCCCAGCCGCGTGGGGTCCTTGGATCAGGCGGGTCAGACTGCAGGACTGGACCCCGGCACGTGGGGTGGTGGCCCTGTGGCTCCCCTTTGCTCACAGCTCATTTTGGAGCAGGCCTGGTGTGCTCCTTTTCTGTGGGAGGGAGGAAATGGCAGGGATCTGGGGCCTAGGAAGGGCTGGTGGGGAAGCCCCACACTAAGTGGGGGTGAGCTGGGCTGGGGGGCCAGGGCGAATGCAAAAGAGAAGAGGGCTCACCAGAAGCCAGCCCTCTGCCTGCTCTCTCCTACCCTCAGGGGTGCACAGAGCCGGTGTGGCACCTCAGGCACACACGTGCATATGCACATACACATGTGCACACACACATGCATACACACGTGCACCCCTGCACATGCATGCACCCACACATGCATATAGGCACATTCATGCATACATGCATGCACACACACAGACACACACACAGGCACACATAGGCATACACACAGATGCACATACATGCATACACATGTGCACACACACTGCTGGAAACACCATCACCACCGGGCCACCTGCTCCATGCTGATTGAAAGCACGGTTCCCGCCCCGGCTTGTCCCGCAGTGGCCACATCCTGCAAACCTGGGAGCAGCCAGCCAGATGGTCACAGCCTCTGGTTCCTCAGTAGGAAGTGGCCCTCAGATGTCTGGGGAGCTCACTGCCCTGAGAATGTCTACTCTCCTGCCCCTGGGGGAGGGGCTTGCTGAGGACGCCTGCGGCCATTAAGTCACATCCACAAGACATTCAAGAGCCTGCTTTTCCCCAAATTGGGAGATTTGCAGCCAAAGGACACGTCCCCATTCACTTCAGAAGACTGAGGGGGTCTCGGAATGGTCCAGAGCTTTCCATGAGTAGGGAAGGGGAGGTGCTGATGCTGGTGACAGAGCCTGGATGGGCTGAGAGGTACCTCATAATGACCTAAAGAAGCTTTGGGGACACGTGGGCAGTCTTACACGTTGTGCCCAAATTCGCTCGTCCTTGAAGAGAGGGCCATGCTCAGACCAATCACAGTGAGGCCGCCTGTGCCCGCCCATCGAACAATGGCTGAAGGAGCCAGTGGGTCAGGGTGGCCAGTGATGGCCGGCCTGAAGCGAGGGGCGCGTGGCGAGCACGCGGGAGGGAGGTAGGGGCCCAGGGTGCCCGTGTGCATGTGCAGGAGGCAGGGGGACCCGGGGCCCGAGGCCGCAGACCCACGGGCTCCTCTGTGAGGACAAGAAAAGGGGCGCGTCCTGGGTGAGGCTCCTCAGCATGCGAGGTGGCCCTTCTGCATGTGCGTTTGTCTGAAATGGGACCCTCCAGAGGTGGGGCTCCTGGGCGCCAGGGCACCACACCCCGAGTATCACAGGGCGTCCTCAGGAAAGGTTGGCCTCCAAGCGCCTCCATCGCGGGTGCGTGCTGCTGCTGCCTGTTCTGCAGCTGCCTCCTCGCCCTGCCCTACTTGGCAGAGCAGGGCCTGGCTTTGCCACGCGAAACCCTAACTGAGTGATCCCCTCCCGCCCCTGCCTCTGGGAGGAGGGGCTGTGGGCCAGGGGCTGGGGCAGCTGTGGGGCCCTGGGGCTCTGGCTCACTCACAGGCCCCCCCTCACCCCACCGCTGTCTGCTCTCCACGTCCTGGCCCAGCCCCTCGGTGGAGGGACCAGGGGTCCTTGTGAGGAGAGGGCTGCAGCTGGCCTTCCGGGAGGGAGGGTGATTATGAAAGGCCCTCAGAGAGCCACACAAGGCGGCCTTGTCTGGGGAACAGCCTCCCCAAGCTGGGGGTTGCCTCCCACATGAGCAGGAAGGGTGACCCCGGGACCCGTGGTCAGATGGCCACACTCTGTGGGGTCACTGAGGGTCTATTTCTAGCCCCAGCCTCTCGCCCCGCAGCCACAGCCATGGCCGCAGGGCACTGAGTGAAGCTATTTACAGCATGACACATCCTGCCCCCACAGCCCTCCTGCAGCTGTGACCTCACTAAGGGCAGAGGTGACAGACCTCAGGGTGGGCGGGGCTCGGGGGCCCAGCTGCGAGGGGGGTGTGGCCAAGCCTCCGCAGTGGCCATGAGGCTCCCTGAGGACACTGGGGCAGAATGACGGCCCCGCAGCTGTTCGTGGCCCCCCACTTCCTCCTCACCCAGGGCCCCCACCTTCCTGAATCCCACCTGGCAGGACAAACACCATGCGGTACCCAGTGTCCCGCCAGGGTCAGAAATGATAACGATATTCTCCTCCTCCCAGGGAGCAGATGGTCTGGGGTCATAAAGGGAAAGGACTGGGGGGAAATCCCCCCATAGTCTACGTCCACATACGGATTAAAAATAATGACCCCCAGGGTGCCTCCTCCAGGTGTAGAAGGAGAAAGGAGCCAGGCCTCAGCGTGCAGAGGCCGCAGGGCGTCGGGGCTTCAGAGGCTGACCCGTGCTGCGGGAAAGCTGTGTGCTGTGGACATCCCCGGGGCGTCGGCCAGCTCTGCCTCCACATCCCACCCCACCCCCCTCCTGCATCCCCGGGCACCATGGAGGGCTGACAGGCCGGAGGCAGCAGTCCCCGGGGCCCCACTGAGACCACTGCAGTCAGCTGTGCCCTCCCCTGCAGGGTGCTTACAAAGCTGGTGGGCAGGAAGAAAAAGGGGTACAGAGCAGCCCCACGAGTGACGAGCGACCTGTCCTCAGGGAGCCACCTCCTCTCAGGGCGGGAGGTGACTCAGAAGCTCTTATCATGGGGGGCTCCACCTTCTCCCCGCCATCTCCACCTGTCTGAGTCCCTGATTCACCTGGGACCAGGAGGCCCCTGAGACAGGCCCTGGAGGATGACACCTCTGGGTCCAGCATGGTTGCCGGAGGCTGCTTCTCATGGGGCGGGGGGGGCGGGGAGCAGAACTGAGGACCTGCTGGCAGGGCCTCTCCCCGGGGGCCGGGACCAGTGGTGAGGGGGCCTCAGCTTGGAGCAGCAGCAGGGGGCAGGGACGGTCACGGGCTCAGACGCCAGCACAGGGTATTTGGGGCAGAGTGATGACCTGCAGCGGCAGTGGCCAAGTTGGCTCAGGGCAGCAGAACTGAATTACTGAGCCGAGCCATGAGAGACCCTCCAAAGACTCCCAGAGGTTTTGGGGACAAGGTCTCTGGTGGGGAGCACTCCTGATGTCACAGGTGGGCTAATGAGTTCAGCAGGATGAGAAGAAACCCAAAGAGTCCCAGGCACCGAGGAAAATGTCGTGAAAACCGAGGATGACCAGCTTCAGGCACAGTTTGACACAGCAGCTCGAACTCTGGCTGCAGGGCCTTACTGCTCTAACTCGGGGCTCACGTGTCCTGTGTCCAGGTCCCTCCAGAGTGACACCCACTGAAGCAGAGCCTCTTCACCAAGCAGGTCCTGCCAACAGGCACCCCTGGCCCAAGTGCCCTGGCCATGGGAATGGAATGTTCTAATCTGCAGGGGCCAGAGTTGCAGGACCACACCCGGGGCTGGACGACGGAACCCACCCAGACCCCATGGACGGGGGTCCCCCAGAGAAACCAGGTGCCGTTACCTGTAGAAGGAGTTCCCCTCACTTAGAGGCCCCTCCAGGATCCCGTGGAGCTGTCACGCTGTCACGTGGGTTTATAAGAGCTTCCTGCAGCAGAGGTGGCTGCCAGCGTTCACAACTCCCATCAGTCTCTGTCCTCGTGAGCCTGTGGGAGCCAAAGGAGATGATACCAGAACCGGGGCTGTGCACGGACGGGGGAGGCCAGAGTGCCCCCCCCACTTTATATGCACTGACGCCGTCCCACCACGCCCGGGCTGCCTCCCCTTTCTGTCACCAGTCACCCTGGGCTGTTGTCTGAGTGACTGCACTTCCCCCCATGAACCAGAGTAAGGCACAGCCACCAGAACAAGACCCCAGCTGATCAATGAGGCTCAGCTGTAATTAGCTATTTAACAGAACAGAAGTCAGCTGAGTAAGTTTGAGGCTTTAAATAGCTGTATGAAGCGATTCGTGAACCAGGCGGCATCTCATCCAGCAACTTGGCAGGGGCTCCGAGGACTGAGCACAGGAAGGTTTCCACAGGAAGAAGTGTGGGGAAGGGGGCTCCTTGCGAAAGAAAAGAAGGGACAATGTTCAGACCAGGACATCTTTGCGGGGAAGAGAGAGGAAAGGGTTTACCACCAACTGCAGCTTCCTTCTGGGGGCGTGGAGAGGGCCCGCGTGACAGGCGACCTCATGGTGTTGGCCAGAACATGCCAGACTGGCTGATTCTCTGGGAGAGGCTGACCCGGGGGCTCGGTCAGGTCGTGGCCTGTAGCCTGGTGATGCCATTGGTTACTGTTTAACATGGGAAACACACTGGGCTGTTGGTGGGGCTTCAAGCTTGGGAAGAGGAAAAAGGGTTAAGTGTGTTCTAAGGCTTCGGAATCCCAGAGGCTTTCTGATTCTGTTTCTGCTCTGCTAAGTAATTGGGTGGAAATGATTCAACGTTACCAGGAAACCAGAAATAACGCCGTTCACCGTCTGTGCAAGATTAAGTTCATCTGTCGCCTCCGCGCTCTGCCAGGAGCTCCCACACGGGTGTGTTTAGGGGAGAGGGGCCGAGGGGTTCCACAGCACCCGTCAGCGATGTGGGGGTGGCAGCCGGGCCCGCTCAGGGCTGGGACCCAGCTCGGACACTGGCCCTGTGGCACAGCACCTTCTGTGCGGGGATTCCGGGAGAGAAAGCCCTCGGAGCATTTGACAGGAGGCCTGGCGCACGCACCCTGTGCCTCGGGAATGACACCAGAAATGACCTGGTGATAAATCGCCAGCTCCCTGTTTATGTGGCTAGCATGTCTTCCCACGGCCCTTCCGATAAACTTCCAGATAGTCAACGTGCTTGGAAGATTCCCCAAAGACAGGCTAGAGACATGCTCGGGGGAACCCCGAGTGCGAGAATTAGAAAAAAATAGGGACTTGGTGTTTTGGGGTTACTAATGTTGACCCTCCCTGCACCTGGGCCTCAGTCCTAGGAAACGCCCTTCCTCCCACTGGCCCCCCACTTAGCCTGGAACAACCCCCTCCCACTGGTGCCCCAGGTTTTGGGGACAGAACTGCCATCTTTGCTTAGTCTTTCTCTGACAACCTCCAGGCTAGCCATTTTTTAAAACCATCTTTTAAAACTGCCTACCTCTTCACACACCTTCTTCTCACACATTACTAATATTCTCGTTAAAATGGAAACACACTGTGGCAAAAATGTAACTCCCCATCTATTGCAAATATTGGCATTTTAAAATAAAGGGGCTACATCACTCTTCTCTGGTACCTGGCGAGATGTGGGACCATGTGATGTGTCACCCATTTGAAGTTACTTCCTGTACTTCAAGTGACAGGAGGGGGTGAACGCGCTCCGTTTCCTCCCCCAGTTCACACTTCACAGCAGCCCGTTCCTCCACGGAGCTTTCGGATGCTTCAAAGCACCTAACTGATTGCTCGATTTTCTTCTCCGTAACAAGGAGAAAAATGTAGACATATTTGAAGTTTAAATAAAATAAATTTGGTGTCTAAAAAGTTTCAAGTGTTAAAATGTTCTTCTGGTTTGAGCTATAATTGCATTTTAGTGGCAGACAATTCTTCTAAATAACATAGATGAAGTATTTATATAATGTGTGTGTTTGTTTCATATGTAAATATAAATTATGTTTATATAAGTATACGTATAACATAACTATGTTTTTATGATGCATGATAAACACTGATACATAATATATGCATGTTACATATTTATGTCTTTAATATATCACACTTTTTATAACTACTAGGTTGTTTAAAGGAAAACTGTTCCCTTTATGGAAACGGATGGAAGAATTTCGGGAACCCTCCTAATGAAGGAATTCGCTGTCACAGTGGGGCATCCCCGGTCCGTCTCCCTGTCCCCCCCAGGGCAGTGCACACGAGGGGACTCGATGGGGAGGCTAGTACCCTGCTGAGTTTCACTACAACTGGACCTTCGCGGATGCCCCCCATCTCCAAGCTCCATGGGGCAGGGACCCTGTCTGGGAGCTGACCCCGCAGGACCCCGGTGCCCTGGCACCCAGGGGACTTCTGTTCAGGGAGCCCAGCAAACCCAACTTAGGATCCATCCTCCACAATCACAACCGCTAATAAGATCACATGAATATTTACTGAGATGCCTCTGAAAGGACCAACAGAGTGTGCATTCACCATGGAGGGCGCTTGGCCACCCCTGCTGCTCTCAGCGCCCTGCTCCTCGCCCTCCCCTCCCCTCCTGGGCCCTCCCTGACCCCCAGCTCTTTATCATGCGGACCAAGACAGCCCCTCCAGCCTTTCCCACTTCTTCCAGTCCTTCTCCGGATCCCACACAATCTGGGACCCACCACACAAGTCCTTAGCGGGGTGGGGGAGGGAAGGGGTGGCTCACACTATCTCAGCCTCTTTACCCAAAAGCTTCTTGAAACACAGAAAGGAGCCCTGCAGCTCCTGCCTCGTCTTCACCCCTGTCCCCAGGGAGGGGGTGCCTGCGTGTGAGGGTGCAGGGAGGCTGCTTCTGGGCTCCCTCGGATCCCAAAGTGGCTGCTGGCTGGGGTTCCTCACATCACAATCCCTGGAGCCTTGCTCTGGGCCGGGTGCAGTCCTGGGAGATTCTCCCCTGACCCCATCAGTGGGGTGTGCCCCATCCTGGGCGTGAAGCCCCTTGAGCTTCTAGTGACGGAGCCAGGATCTGACCCAGGGTCCGGCTCTGTCCAGGACACCAGGTCAGAGCCTGCTGCAGGAGCCTGGGAGGTGCCTGGGGGCAACGGGGCCAGACAAAGGCGTCCCGGCTTCACCTCCTCTCACCGGGGACTCACCCATTTAACACCAGCTTTCTTTGACAAATAAACAAATAAAACAGGTGTGTTGAGACATGAGTGTATTAGCTGCAACCTGATGTCCAGAAGTGAAATAAAATAAGGCGATTTAGAGCTGAGCCACCCTATAACCTTCCACCATCTGTGTCACTTCACTGAGAACAAACAGCCCCCCACACCCTTAAACGCCGTCCTGCGCGGCGCAGTGCTGCCCCGTGTGCCGGGACGCGGTACTGCACCCACGGGAAACCTACCGCCTGACCCAGGCTCAGGGCTGAGATGCTCGGGGATCCTCCCCGCAGCTCGTCCCCAGATTTCCAGCCCTTTGCTGTGACACAGGACGCAGTGACGTCCGCCCACGTGGGCGCCTCTGTGGGTGCCGCCCTGGAGAAGCGCTTGGCTGAAGAGCGTGTTCGTTTTATAGTTTATCTTTCATTGACACGCTCCCTCTGCACCGTTCTCTGAGTCTGAACAAACGCACCCAACCGGGGAGGCACCGCCACACACCCAGTGCCATCGACCCCCCACCACCCGCCCTCCCACGCGTCTCCTTGTGGTCACTCCGTCCTCTCAGCCCTGACACCTGGACACTGCTGCTGTGGTACCTGCCGGCCAGAACCTCCTGTAAACGGAACCGGACAGTGTGGTGCCTTTAGAGCCTGACCCCTCCTCTGAGCAGGCTCATCTGAGAGTCACCCCACGCTGCCGTGTCTGCCGGTAGCCTGAGCATACTGCCGAACAGTGGGCCACAGTGCGTGCACCAGTTGGTCACCTATTGCCTGGGGACACGTCATAGGCTGTTTGCAGTTTGTGCAATGCAAATTAAAGTTGCTACAGCATTTATATACTCTGTGTGTGTGTGTGTGTGTGTGTGTGTACATACACAGGTGTTCACACACTCAAGCAAACACCTGGGGAGGTGGCTGGGGCACACTTCCCAGGGAGTGTGTCCGACTGTATACGGCCCCCGAAACTGTTTGCCGAAGGGGCTGCACCACTCTGCGTTCAAGAGTTTCTGTTGCTCCACATTCAACATCAATGTTGTGACTTTTGTTTCTATATTTTCTGAAATGTTTAGCCACCCCAGTAGGTGTGTACAGGCTCCCCATTGTAGCTTTAATCTGCATTTTCCTAAAAATGCATCATGGTGACATCTCTTCACATGCATATCTGTCACTTGTGTATTTTGTTCGGTGAAACGTCTGTGTAAATCTTTTCACAGTTTCAGAGTTTTTAAAAATTGAGTTCTTTGTTTTGCTATTACGGAGTTTTGAGAGTTATTTATGTATTCTCCACACAAATCCATTGTCAGATGTCTGAATTGCAAAATATTTTCCGCCAGCCTGTGGCTGGTCTTATCATCCTCACTATAATGTCTTTTACAGAGAAAAAGATTTTAACTTTGATGAAGTCAAATTTATTAAAATTTCCTATGGAGTGTGCTTTTGGTGTGGCCTAACCCCAGGCCACAACGTCACCCCTATGCTTTCTTCTAACAAGTTTATACCCTCACATTTACATGTGCATCCATGCTGCACGGCGAGCTGAGCAAGCTTTGTACAAGGTGGGAGCTTCATTTTTTTATTTTTTTTTTAGCTGAGCCATCCTGCCACCTGTTGGCAGCTCAGCGGCAGCTCAGCTCGGGCCGGGACTCGAACCGCTGTTGCTCAGAGCTCGCACTCTTGAGCGAGCTCTTAACCAACTGAGCCACTTGGCTGGCAAGCCTGATTTTTCTGTTGAATTGCCTTTGCAAGTAAATGCATTTCAAATGCTAATAGAAAATCCGGAAATCATCCCCAGTGAGTATGCATTCGTTGGACAAATGACTGAAGGCGCCCCACTAGATGAGGCTAGATCCGTAAGGCCGGTGCGCTGGGGAGGGGCCTGCTGCTGTGGGTTTAGGGGTTAAGGCCTGTTCTGGAATGCAGTGAGGAAGCGCAGATGGCCTCCAGGAAGGTGGTCATCAATTCTGACTGCCACTGTGCCGACATGGCTGCTGGTCAGGCCACTGGCCCATCCCAAGGCGGGTCCAGGGCCTCTGGGTTTGAGGACGGTCCTTTGTCCCCAGGTGGCCAGCCCTGCCAGCCTGGGCCCAGGTCACTTGTGCTTTGAGCTGAGCTCCAGCGGGTGGCTTGGTGGGTCTGTGTCACTGCATTACTCCCTGAAGCTCTGTGTCACTGCATTGCTCTCCGAAGAGCCGCAATCAGGCTTCACACGCAAGGACATAACGGACATGACATTTCACAACATGAATGAACTGCTGCTGTTTCCAGGAGGATTTAGTTTACTAAAAATGCAAGTCGAAATCCATGGGAGGTGCCTGGTCTGTGGAGGAACAGGTCTGCTGTTGGGGTGGAGGGACAGTGACCTCGGGCTTCTGTGTGAGGGCGGGGCAGCTCGTTATCATCGTTCTCTGCAGGTGAGGGACGCCACCCCGCTAGGCCAGCACCTGCCAGGTCGGACGACCACAGAAACACTTCCAGCCAGCGTCTCGATGGCCTGAGTCGCCCAGGTTCCAGGAGTCCTTCTCTCCCGATGACGCGTACCAGCCTCGTTGGCTCCTGTCTCGGGGACAGTGCAGGCTCACGGCCACCCCACATCAGCACTGTGCTGGCGGCTGCCACTTACTGTCATTACCACAGCTCACGTTGTGGGTGACGGGAGCGCCATCCTCCCAGTGGCTGTCCCCTGTGCTGGGCTCCCCGGTACAAGCCTCCCTTCCCAGCCTGTCCTCAGCAGGGATCCCCATCCTGTACCAAGGGCCCCCGCTGTGCCTGGCACCCTGGAAGGCTCATTAATTAACATAATGAGCCCTGTTTCCTGCAGTAGCGCCTGACAGAAAGGCTTCACAGTGTGCCTGGGGACGCAAGAGACGTCAGATGGCAGGGTGGACCTCTTTTCTGTGAAGCCCAGACGTGCCCACCTCCTGGGGACTTAACACTGGAGGCAGTGGAGCTGCCACTGCAAGGGAGGAGGGCTGGGGTTCCCAGGCTGTGTCCGCACTCCAGAGCACATTAGCGTGGGCTGGGGGACGGAAGCGTCACACCGCGGCAGCCAATGCCTGGCTGATCATTAGCAGGGTGGGCATCCGCCTGTGTTAACTGGGTTTTGCCATCCGTTTCTGCGAATGCCTCATCCTCGTGCCTGTCACCTTTTCTCTGCTCATGTTGACTTGTGGAGGCTCCTCAGATGATGCACAGCAAACCTTCGTCTATCACCAGCAGGCGGACGTCATCGGCCACCTGCTCCTTCCTTGTCCAGTGACGTGTGTGCGGAGCTGGCTGTCTCACACGGATGCCGACCGTCAGTCACGGGTTCTCTGAAGTTCGTTTCCTCACCTCTGCTCTCTGCAGCCTCGGGTGGAAATTTCTCCACTAAATTAGTCAGGGCAAGGTTTTGTGGAATCAGACACGCACCCAGACAAAGCGAGTCTAAATAAAACACTTTCCCTGGCAGAGCTGCCATTGTAACACATTTCCCCCGAGACTGACTCAAGCTGCAGGCGTTTGTAGCCAGGCTGATCTGTGCCCAGAGGTTGGGGGGACTCCACCCTGTGGGGTCTCCCAGGGTGGATGAAAGGGTGGAAGGGAGGGGGTGCCTGGGGGATCTTTGAAGAATCCACAGAGCACTGCAGCCTGCGGTGAAGGTCAGATTGGAGCTGCTTTCTGGGCAGTGGCCTCTCTGCTCTGAGCTGCCCCCCTCCTCCAGCCCCCTCCTGTTGGTCCAGGTCTGGGTGGAACAGCCAGTGGACACGTGTGATCTTGGTGGGGGGGGGTCTCAGGATTCTGGGTCATTCCTAAGGAATGGAGGAGGCAGCAGCCTTTCCCCCCGCTCCTGCCTGGGCCACTGTCTTTGTCACATGATTGGCACGTTCCTGAGATGAACAGTGAAGGCAGAGCATCTGTCCTGACCTGGGGGGAGGTGGGTTTGCTCCCCACTTGCTCATGTCAAACCCTGACTGAGCAGCCGGGCGCCCTGTGGGTACCAAGAGAAGGAGTCACCCACGGAGAGGACGAGAGCCTGTGGCCACCAGAGCCAGCGTGCCGTCCCCTGTGAGGGCTGCCTCGGTCCCTGTGGCCCTGAGCCCTCGCAGTGCCGTGCCTGGGGACACGCTCCTGCCTCCCCCTTCCCTGGGGCCGGCCACCTCCAGACACCCTCCCAGGAGCCCAAAATGTGACCTGTACATCCCAGTGATTTCCCACAGGAGTTAAATGTTCAGGTTTGCACTTAGATGCTGTCATAAATATAAAAATAAATGGCAAAATGCATGCTAACAACTTAAAAACTTGGCTTTATTTACGCAGAACATTAAACAGCAAATAAAAAAGCCCAGGGCCCGTCTAGAGAGGCCACGCGGGGAAACAAGCTCGCACATCCACGCCTAAGCCAGCATGTTTCCCGGTTTTTGAACAGGGACTCTGCCCTGGGCCCAAAAATCACACCCTCGGATCCTGGCCTGAGCACCCCGTGGGGCTATGTCCCTGCCCCGGGGCTAACTGGGCTCCCTGAGGGGGGTCAGTGTCCGGAAAACCCACTTCTCTGCTGGCTGTGGGGGGTTCCTCCAGGTTGTTGGGACAAAGCTCTGCTATTTGGGGCTGATGTGACCCAGGGAGATCGAGGGGTCCGAGGACAGGGTGACTGGGGGTTCTTGGAACATGGGGCTGGGAACAACTCGGGGCCCCTCCAGCCCCCACTCCCCATGCTGAGGCATCTATGGAGCCCCATGACTGCAGACCCCTGGATGGGGGTTTCTGCAGGAGGTTAGGGGAGGCCCTTGGGAGCCTCTGACCAGTCCGACCCTCCCCCTGCCAGGGACACCCCACTCCCTAAGGGGCCTGGGAGCCAAGGGCAGCGCTGAGCCCAGGTCTGTGGACACAGGTGAGCAGAGAAGCTAGGGCCCTCCCAGCCGGGATGCCACCTCCCTGCCCCACCCTCATCCTGGGGTTGGGCTCCCCTGTCCCCATGGTGGACGCTCAAGTCCAAAATTATCCTCAGGAGGGACGCCCTCCCCCAGTTTCCTGCAATCACATACTTTTTAAAAACAAATTCATGAATTAAGACGTTTTGACATGCCGAGGAGCAATGCACATGGTGCCCAACGAATTAAAAAAGAAACTTGCAATATTTATGCCTTACTTCATTCTGTGTCACAAAAATGAATGTGTTGCTCAGGCTCATAAATTTTTAGAAGAGAATTTTTGCAGGAAGAAGCTGCTGGCTTTGGGAGCGTTCTCTGCTCTCGGGGCTGCGGCAATACCCCCACCTCCTCGCACCAGGAGACCCCTCCCCGCCAGCCCCACCTGTGAAACTGCAGGACCCTCGGCTCCAGGCCACGGGCACACTCGTGCTGAGGCTGGCCGGGACTCCATCATTATTAGACAAACTCCCTAATTTGCAGAGAAGCTGTCCAGGCGGACAATCAAACAGACAGTCACTTAAGAAGTCCGCTCAGGTGCTGACTAACAGGGCGGCACCTCACTGCATGCAGCAAAGCAGCAATGGGGGCCCTGTCTTCCTGGTGGGATCGGGCCTCAGGGCAAAATGAAAACGGGGTGGCAGGGAGGAGAGGGGGCGACCTGGTCAGGGCAGGAGGTCAGTTAGGCCCCGCCCACCCAGGTGGACAGGTGCCCCCAGGGACTACTGGCTCTGTGCTGGACCCTTGGTACCTATATCAGGTGGGCAGGATCTCCTGAGCCTGCCAGCAGAGCAGAAGGCAGCCCAGCAGGCACTGAGGGTCTCGGGCAGGATTAACTACCTGTAGTTCCCAAATGCAGGGAGACTCAAGACCGAACTCCTCCCTGTGACCTGTGACTCAGCACACACCCATCCTCCCGCTCACTCACATCTTCCTCCTCCCACCTGGCCCAGCCACACTGGCTCCTTCAATCCCTGAGCCACTGCATCCCCCTGCCTCAGGGCCTTTGCACATGCTGCTCCCTCTTCCTGGTACATTTTTCCTGCCTGTGGTCAGCTGGCTCCTCCTTACCATGCAGTTCTCAGGTCTGAGGGTGAAGACCCTCTCCGTGTCCCCTCCGATCACCCACCAGCACACTGCCCCGTTTTAATCCCTTCCTAGCACCTAACTAACTCTGTGGATTTATCTCACGTGTCGTCTGTCTACCTCTCCTAGGGTGGGAGCTCCAGGACGCAGGGGTTTGGGTCTGATTTGTTCCCTGATGGATCCACAAGCCTAGGACAGAGCTTTGGCACATAGTAGGTGTTGCAACCAATGCTTGTTAGAACGTGGGCCACATTCAAGGGACTGCGGGCTGTGGCGATGTCAGGGACACAGCCCATCACTCATCTTGAACACCAGGACGACAGGGGAGGAAGGTTAATCAATAAACTTATTGATGATTTGCACCATCAATCCAGAAAGACTATCTTAATCGATGTTTACAACATGTCACAAACAGACCAAGGATGTTAATTTTCAAAGTCTATTGAACTGAATTTGCCTTTAAGCAAAGCCAGAGAAATGAGAAGTGGCAGCACCTGTCCTTTCATATACTGCATTTGCAAGACAGCTCTGGAAGGACCGAGTGAGAGATGGATGCGCCGGTCACAGCTGGAGTGGCCCTGTCCCTGTCCCCGACACACACACACACACACACACACACACACACACACACACACACACACCCTGCAGGCCTGAGCAGCTGCTTTGTTCAGCCAAAGCCCGAGCATGGAGGAGCACAGGGCTTCTAAGACACCAGCCTCATCGACCCACCTGGAACTCATGACGACCAGTCCTTAAGGCCTGCTCATCCCCGTGCCCGAGCTGGGCGGGAAAGCCTGCCCCGGCACACAGCCAGCCTGGCACACCGTCGGCTCTCTGACGCTGTGTCTCCCCACCGTCCTCCGCACCTCTGACTAGCTCACGACTGACACAAGGGGACCCTTCCCGCTGGGTGTCCGGTGGCAGCTCCAGCATCAGCCCGACTCTGCTGCGTGTGGACGGGCGTCTGGTCCTGACTGGGCCGCCCACCCGCCAGCCCTTCAGACACACACCGTGAGCCCAGCCATCCCCGCGTCCCTCGGCACGACATTTCTGAAGCTGAGCCCCTCTTCCCCAGAGCAAACGTCCAGGCTCGGCTGCCCCTGCACCCCCCCGAGATCCGGCCTTTACAGGGGCTGCATTCAGGGTGCAGGGCTGAAGGAACCCTGGAGAGGCGAGCTTGGCTGCTCAGGTTTGTCTGTGTAACGTGAAGGTCACTGCCCTTAGGAGACGGAGGCCTGTCCAGTTCTCCACAGCACCCCCCTCCCCAGTACTCATCTCCAGGCACGTGTACTCCGCACCATTCCTGCCTGGACCCTGAGGACATTTGAGTTTGGGGTCCCCTCCTGAATCTGAATCCCCCTCCTCCCAGGGCTGTGAGCCCAGGAGATGACTTTGGGTCAATGAGAAATGGACCCTTTCTTGGACACGTTACTGCCATCTGCAGTCACATCCCAGTGACTCTAGGACAGCTGTGATGTGAACCGTCTGCCCGATTTGGGCAGTGCACAACCTGGACAACTGCACCTGGCAGGCCTCCTCTGCCCTCCACTCTCCCTCAGAGCTGCTATCACCAGTTCACATGCTCTGTTTGATTTAATAAATGCCTATCTCACCCCTGGAGTATAACCTCCATTGGGGGAGGCATGGCTGTTCTACTCAAGGCTGTATTTCAGTGCATTCCACAAAGTACGGGATAGAGAAATACATGTCAGACAAGGAGTGCTTTCTCCTCCCCTGTGCACTGTCCGGGGTCAACAGGGAAGCCTGCGGTCACTGATTTATGTGCTGCCCCAGCTAGACTCGGGGGCCTGGGGCTTGTCTGGGGGAGACTGTCAAGTGGGCTTTGGGTCTTCTGTTCACAGAAGCTGGTCCGGGCACAGCTGCCACGAGGTCAGCTAGGCTGTTAAGTGAAGCCGTGAAAGAACGAACTGATTAGGTTTTCCTGTGAATGCTTGAATCGCCGCCCAGGCACCGGGGACAGCTGGTTAAAATTCAAGCTAAGCTTTGAACGTTTTTTGAGTTCTGCCAAATTAAATGTTTTGCGTTGAAGAGAGTACGTGTCCGAGCGGCCATCAGAGGCATGAGAGGCCGTTTCTTCCCCGGGTGGCGGGAGCGCTCTGACCTCCAGGCCATCTCTGGGGACCGGGCCCTGATAAGCTCACTTCCACCACGAGACCGCACGTCTCGAGCCTCCTGAAGCAGCAGCAGCTTATCTCCCTGGTTTCAAGAATCATAAAAGCTTCCCACTCCTGCCCCCGTCCACAGGAGAGGGCCACTGAGCCCAGGGACCTGTCACCTCCTCCCCAGGTTTATTCTCAGGGCTTCACACACACATCGGGGTGATATTAGCCGCTGCATTCATCAGGGTTCAGTCAGTTGTGGGTGACAGTCAAAGCCATGCTGGCGTCGCCCCAAGGCAGTGCAGTTCACATGGCTGCCAGCTGCCGGGGGCCGGTGGAGGCCCAGCCTCATGTCTGCAGGACCCACAGCTTCAAAGGATGTCCTTAAGAGTTGTCTGTCTCTGACTCAGACACGCTGTCTGTCTTCATCCAGGGGCACGTGTCTGCTCCCAGCTCAGGCTCTGGCCCTCTCTCTCTGGGCCAGCCCTTCCCTTCTCCCAGGTCCTGAAATTCCATCAGACACGCCCGACTGAGGTCACAGTCCCATCCAAGCCCAACCCTGTGACCAGCGGGTGGAGCGAGCCTGGCCGCAGATGTCAGGGTGTGGTGCCAAACCCCTGGTTCCCTCCGTCCAAGAGGAGGTGGCGACCTCCCTAAGGATGGTGGGAGGGGAGGGTGCTCAGCACTCAGAAGACGTCAGCTCCACCCAGCTCCCCAGTGGGCCCCGGATGGGCAACAGAGCTGGCAGGGCGTGGACGGGGTCACCAGGGCTGCCTGCCTGTTTGTCCCTCTGTCTGCGGGCCCTGTCCTTACTCCAGACTGCTCGGGCAGCAGCCACTTCCCCGCTGAGCATCTGTGTCTTGCTCACTGAATAAGAGGTAAGAAATGACATGGACATTCTGTGCGAGGTGAACGTAAATCCATTACGCAGATGCAGGAGGAGCCAAGCGGCCTGCTTCTCAGAGGCAACGACAGGACATCTGGCCACAGGGTGAAACGGACACACGGACCCACGGCGCTGGGTCAGGGCAGGCCTGCTGGGCTCCAGGCCATCTGCTCCAGCTGGGTCTCCCTCCCTGCCCCCATCCCCTGGGGCAAGGCTCCAAGGGGACATTTTTATGGTAGGGAAGTGACAGCTACTGACTGGTGTGCAGCCAGTGAGGAAGGTGGGAGCATGGCAGGGAGTTCAGTGACAGAAATTCAGCAAGGACACTGATTATAAAGATGGAAGTGGCTGAGAGCAGCAGTGAGGGTACGCTGCACTGACAACAGCAGGAAGCTGCCACCACCCCGGGGGCCGGAGGGGCTGGGAGGGGGCAGCGCAGCCAGGGGCTGGGTGACCCTCAAGTGCAGAGGACACCAGGCTCCAGCTTCCGGAACCCCCTCCCTGCAGAGAGTCACACAACAACTGTCACCAAGGAAGCTCAGCAGAGACTCTGTGCCCAGAGGTTTCACTGGGGGCTGGTCAAGTAGGCACCCTCTGCTTGGCATGTGCCCACATTCCAGATTCTGGGAGGAAAGCAGGGGCCTGTGTTGCTTGCACAAACAGTTCAGACACAGGGTCCTGGGCAGCGGCTCAAACATCCACAGGAAAACCTAATCGGCTCATTCTCTCACAGCTTCACTTAACAGCCTAGTGACCACCTGGCATCTATGCCCAGACCAGCTTCTGTAAACAGAGGAGCCAGACCCCAAGCCCGCTTGAGGGCCTCCCCCAGACCAAGGCCCAGGCCCCTGAGTCTAGCTGGGGTGGCACAGAAATCAGTGACCGCAGCCCACGGGCTCTCCTCGTGACACCAGGCAGTGCACAGCCCCTCTTCCCACTGGGCACTGCAGCCCAGTCCCCAGGCTCTCGCCAGGCATGACCCTGCCAGCAGCCCTTCCCAGGACAGAAGCTCCGACCTGCCGGGTGAGCTTTTTCTGCACACTTTCTCAGGGGCTGGTCAGGCAGCAGGAGAGACATCCAGAGCGCATCCAGGGCCTGGCACGTGAGGTGATCCTGGCTGACGGTAAGAAGGCAAGATGGCAGAAAGGGACGCCCCCGACACTGCTCCCCACAGAAGAATCCCCTTGACAACAGGTATGGTCCACAAAGCTTCATGACGCAACTGCAACTGTGCGAATGGATGCAAAATACAAAAAGCTGGAACTGTGGCATCGATAATGCAGTGTTGGGGTGGAAACGAGGAGGGTTTTATATGCAATTGAAGTTGTCATCAGTTTTGTAAGGCGTTTTATGCAACCCCCTTGGTAGCCACAAAGAAAGCAACTGTGGAAAATGCACACAGGAAAATGAGAAGGAATCAAACACGTCGCGGAAAAAAAAATCAACACAACACAAAGAAAGGCAGCAAGTGAAAAAAACAGGGGAAAACTAAAGACACACAGAGAACAATGAGCAAAACGGCAACAGAAAACCATTCGCTCTCAGTAGTTACGTTCAGTGTAAACAGAGTGGCGTCCCAGTCAAAGGGACAGAGTGGCGGGTGGGTGACAACAAGACCCAACTACATGTGGCCCATGGCACACTCACTTGAGACGCGAGGACACACACAGGCCGACGTGAAGGGGCGGGGACGCTCCACGAATACATTTCAGGTCAAAAACCGTCACAAGGTACAAAGGAAAGCATCACAGAAGGGTCAAAATCCACCAGGAAGGTGTGGCAATCGTGAATATACACGCACCTAACACAGCGCTCCTACACGCAGGAAGCGAGCGCTGAGAGGCCTGAAGGGAGAAGACGGCGACACAGCCACGGGAAGAGATGAGCACGCTTTCAGCTCCGAGAGGACCAGCCAAACCAAGGAGGCTTTGGTGACCCCCGGGCAGCACGGAGCCCGCGGGCCTACCGGACACACAGCGCTCTGGCGAGTTTTCTCAGCCACGCAGGCGGCGTTCTCCAGGAGACACCACCCTAAGACCATAAAACGTGTCTCAACTAGTTTAGGAAGACGGAGCTCATACCTGGGCTGAAAATGACGGCACCCTGGGGTCCTTCAGATCTGGTGTGTCATCAGCACTGTGGCAGCCCCTCCTGAGTCCCTCCCAAACTCAGTCCCCCTCCCTCTGAGGCAGCCATCAGCCCCAATCTTGTGTCCCTGTGTGTCCCATTCCTTTATTGGTGCTCTAACCCCCATTCACGCATCCTTAACACACAATCTACTGTTGTCACTCTTTGCACGCTTGTATCATGAAATCGTCCACCTCGTCCTCTGTGATTTATTTTGTCCAGCTCATGGTTTTGAGAGCCATCTGTGCTAGAGTGTGTTGAATGTGCATTTTCACTGCTGTGAAGTGTGCTCAATTCATATATATAACAATTTATTACCAATTGAATAGCTACCTATTCCACACGCTTTTTGTTCGTTCTGTGAACGGTGCTTCTGTGACACTGTAGGTTTCTGAGATGATTAAATGAATGTCCATAATTTCTCTATCCACCACCCATCCATCCAGCCAGCCAGCCAGCCAGCCACCATCCATCCAGCCACCATCCTTCCATCCATCCATCCAGACAGCCACCATCCATCCTGCAACCATCCTTCCATCCACCATCCATCCATCCATCCATCCATCCATCCATCCATCCAGCCACCATCCATCCATCCACCATCCATCCAGCAACCATCCATCTATCCACCATCCATCAACCCACCATCCATCCATCCATCCATCCAGCAACCATCCATCTATCCACCATCCATCAACCCACCATCCATCCATCCACCATCCTTCCATCCATCCATTCATCCAGCCACCATCCATCCAGCCACCATCCATCCAGCCACCATCCTTCCATCCACCATCCATCCATCCATCCTTCCATCCACCATCCATCCATCCATCCATCATCCATCTATCCATCATCCATACATCTATCCATCCACCTACCATCCATCCATCCACCATCCACCACCCATCCATCCATCCCCCTTCCTACCTACCTATGCTTAGTACAGTACCTGGCAGACAGTAAGAGCCACATAAGTGTGTGTCATTGTTATTACTCATCATGGGATCAATGTGAACAACACTTGAATTGGATGATTCTGTAGAGAGCTGCATGTGAGCACACAAACACACACTCACACTCACACCTGCACACAATCTTTGGCAGGATTTTATCAGAAGAATGACACCCCAGAAAATGACATGGAGAGCGGGGGCCCTGCCTGTCTCATGGCTGACCTGCGACAGGCCACACAGGGACACAGACTCTGCACATGTCCAGCCAGGGGCTCTGGGCAGACAGAGGTGCAGGGCCCTGGCCCACAGGTGGGCAAGGAGGGAGGAGAACCTGGGTGAAGTCTGTCAAGCGAGAGGGACACGAGTGTCCCATGCACTACTGTGCTTAAACCCACAAGTGACAGTGTCACAGACCCACCCGCTGTGCCCTTCCGGGAGACTCGGAGGGCTCCGGACACACATGGGCACCTCCCCACTCCACAGGGATCAGGAGTGGCCCAGCTGCTGGACCCCAGAATGGGGCCACGGATGCACTCCCGTCAGGCTGGGTGTCAATACCTCTGAGAACCGTCTTGCCGTGGGAGAACCTACAGACAGATGGTCACGCTGCTCCAGAGGGAAGCGGGCCGTGACAGGGTCTGTGACCCTCCATCTGCTTCAGTTCCAGCAGCCAGGGCCCCTGCCCTGTGGCCTGAGTGGGTCAGAGGCAAGGGAGGACGGTCACTGCCCCGTCTGCTCTCTCAGTCACAAAGCCTGCAGGAGCGCGTGGACCCAAGCTCGTGGAGCATGTGGACCTGAGCTCATGGGGGCACCCTCTGCCCTCTTCACTGGTGACCTTCCACTGTGCAGAGTGGTGGCACATAGCATGGGCTTAGGAAACACGTGTCGTGGGTACATGCCTGTGGCTTTCTCCGCCTGAGAAGTGGGTTGCCCAGCTGGGGTGGGTCTAAGACCTGACTCTGGGTTGACCAGATGACTGTCCGGAGCCGCTTCAGCTTTGTTGGTCAAGGTCAATATCAAGTCACGGCTCATGTTGATAGCAGGTCCCTGAATGAGCTGAGGATCCAGGCTGGAGAAGCTGGAGCTGAGGAACAAGCCAAAAGGAGGGCTCCTGGGAGGAGCAGGGCTCTCAGGCTGGGAGGAGACAAGGACAGGCCGCGCACGGAGGCTGTGCTGTGTCCACGCTGCTTTAGCGGGTCATCATTTACTCACAACTCAGTCATGTCAGCGTGATGCCTGTCTGCACTTCACAGGTGGGGAAACTGAGTCTCAGCCGTGACATCATTGCCCCAAGTCACACGGCTACAAGGGCTGAATTCCAGCTCAGATGAGGCTCTTGCCTCCTCACCTGCTCCTGCCCCATAGACGGTGTCCTGCCGGCCTCGCCCGGAACCACCAGTACCTGGAGACCTTTCCCAGATCCCAGACTCTCCCACTGGCCCCAGCTGAGATCCGGGCTCTTCTGCCCCACCCCCCTCACACACACAGGTGCAGACCAGGTGCAGCAGCTGCTGACGGGGTGCAAAGCCGCCTTGGAGGACATCCGCTGAGTGCCTCTCTCACTCAGTCCCTCTGCTCGCTCTAAATCACAGGAAGGAAACAGCCTCAGGGACAATAAATTCCAGCAAGCTCGCTGCAGGAAAAATAAGGGCCTGCCACCTCTAAAGCTCGGGGATTTAGGTCCTGAGTGATAGAGCAGGCGGAAGCTTTGTCAGGAACCCCATCACTCCACAGCTGAAGTCCTCGTGGACGACAAGACTTAATTTGTCACTCATGAGACAGACGGGGGCTTCCCACTCTTTCCCCACAGTGTGCACATGACTGATGTTCAAATACGCAACAGACGCTCTCTGGCTCATCTGGAACCTGACAGGCCCAGCACGGTTTGCAGGGGTCAGTAGAATCGGCAGTCCCCGAGCCCCCGGCGACCTTCAGTGAAAGTCACTCCCCACAGTGGACGTGTGAGATTCTCTTCCCCAGCACCACTCCCCTTCTTCCAGTGATGGCTTTACATTGGGGGCTGACCCCTCCCTACTGTCAGACCACTGTCAATAGTGTAGATGGGGCCCCTGCCTTTTCCTACATGGGAATCATGTGACCTGGGTCCACATAATAAATGCACAGTGACCCCGGCCACAGCATTATTGCAGTTTGGGCATGTGACCTAACCTGGACCAATCGGAGTCCTGTCAGGGCTTTTGCAGGAGCTGTTGGGAAAGTAACATGCTATTTCTTGAGAACATGTGATAGCTGTCCTGCAGCACTGACGACACCACAGAAAGAGGGCTCTGGGGCTGTCAGGAACACCACGTGGGGCCCGAGGTTGAAGCCCACACAGAGGTGGGCGGAGCTAAGAGAGAGAGAACAAACTTCCTGGTGGTACCCTCAGAGCCCTGAATGAGGCCACACCTAAGGCCAGCTAACACACGAGGTGTGATCAAACAATAAGGTGCATGTTTAAATAAAAAAAGTTATTACAGTAAAAGACACATTGCCATTAATCCCCCCTCAAAATACTCCCCCTTGCTTTGAACACACTTATCCCATCGTTCTTGCCACTTTCTGAAGCAGTTCTGGAAGTCCTCTTTCGTGAGAGTATCTTTAGTTGTGCTGTCATGGCTGCCTCGATGTCCTGAATCATTTTGACTTTGGGGAAGAGCCAGAAATCGCATGGTACCAGATCTGGTGAATAAGGTGGATGAGGACACACCGCAATGTTTTTATTGGACAGAAATTGTCGTACTAGAAGCAATGTGTGACACGGAGCATTGTCCTGATGGAGGATGATTTACTGCACACTTTAAAACACACCTTCTCTCAACCGTAGCTCACATCCGACTGACTGCACTTAGCAAGTTGAAATTTGTCACACACTGTTACTAAGTTTCGATGCTCCACTTCCCATATTGAAGATCCCTACTTTTCTGTTGAACGGCACTCAGCAGCGGCATTCACCGTATTTTGTGATCACAATGGAAAGGCTCCGTGTCACACAGTGCTTCTGGAACGGCAATTTCTGTCAAATAAAAACATTACGGTGTGTCCTCATCCACCTTATTCACATCTGGCACCGTGTGACTTCTGGCTCTTCCCCCAAAATCAAAATGACCATGAAAGGTAAATGTTTTGAATTCATTCAGGACATTAAGGCAGCCATGACAGCGCAACTAAAGACACTCATGAAAGAGGACTTCCAGAACTGCTTCAGAAAGTGGCAAATATGATGGAATAAGTATGTTCGAAGCGAGGGGGAGTATTTTGAGGGGGATTAATGGCAATGTGTCTTTTACTGTAATAACTTTTTTCCAATTTAAACATTTACTGTATTTGTTGGTCACACCTCATACGTAGACTCCTTTATTACCTGAGCCAACAAGTTCCCTTTACATGCTGATTAGAGTCGGGTTTCTGACACTTTCCCCAGAACCTGCCCTGGCCCACGCCCTCTACACTAACTGTGGATTAATAACCTAATAATGCTGAGGGCTTGTCACTCTGGCTGTACCCACCTCACCCACCACGAGACAGCACGGGGGGATAGGGTTACAAAATGTCAATTACTTTGCAAACCCCTTTATTTGTTAAGAACTAAAACATTCTCAAACTTTGACACTTTACTACTTACCAAAAAATTGCTTGTGAGACCCTAAACACGGTAGCAACGCAACGATAGTAACAAAAATGGTAGTAACACAACGACGTGTTTTAGCACGTCAGATGGGAACAGCTGAACGGAAGCGATCTCCTGGTGGGCTCTGACACTATGAGCTGTGGCTCGTCAAGCGTCCTGTCCCCCGTGGGAGGGAAGTGGCTCATTCTAGGGCTGGGGCAAAAACACACAGCTGAGCGGGACACATATCGTGTTGCCAGCGGTCAAGGAAGCATGACCACACACGCACAGTGACAAGGCACGACAAATGCAGACGCCGTGGCCAGACTGGAACAATTCAAGCAACAGAGTAAACCAGGTCGTGCTGGCTTATACGTCAGTGTGAATTGACGGTGACATTGAACAGCTAAATAGATGGCGCAGGGCATTCAAGCTCCCTCACAGGAGGACCCCACTTTCTGCGTGCAGCCCCCCACCTGGAGCGGGACGCCCACTCCACACGTGTGGGCTGCGTGCGCAGTGACTTCCTTCTGAAGAGGACGGTGTGGAAACGGGGGGGACGGTATCTGTGCAGCGGAGAACCGAATAGATATGCCTCGGCCAGGCGACCAAGATCAACACCAACAGTGACGAGTCGTGCCGACAGCAGGTCCCTGGACAAGAACGGATGAGAAGGACACCTCACCTCTGCAAACCCATCACCCCACTGTGACCGTGAGAAAAACACAGGCACATCCCAGCTGAGGGACATCCTGCAAACCCCTGGCTGGGCTCCTCCCAGCGTCAAGGTCATGAAAACAACGAAGTTCAGAGGAACCGTCACAGCCAGAATGAGCCCAAGGAGACACGACGACTGAATGTAGAGTGGTCTCTGGATGGGCTCCTGGGACAAAAGGACATTAGGGACAGACGGGAAATCTGAGACAGTGTGACTGTAGTGAGCAGTGATGTAGGTTCATTATGGTGACACACACACAAGACGTCATAATGGCAGAAGCTGGGTTTGGAGTATATGGGAACCATCAGTACTTTCTTTGCAATAATTCTGTAAGTCTGAAACTATTCTAATAACATGCTTATGAAAACGCTGTGAATGCACACAGGGAGGGTCGTGGGATCCGATGTGCAGACCTGTGCCCGCCCCTTGTGTTTCGCTCCCAGCATGAAGCTGGGTGCAGCTGTGACAGGGCCCCCAGGCCTGGCAGGGCTGACCAGCCTCCAGGCAATCAAGACGCTCTCACCCATTAGCATCTGTTTGTATGTTAGGTTATGTTTTGTTCACTTCCTCCCTGAGACTCATGCAATGGTTAAAAAGTGCAGAGTATAAAATGAAATAAAAATTTTAAAATCCCAGTCATTTTAAGAAAATAAAAATAAAACCTAAGTGGGAAAAGAACGGCTTTGCTAGGCAGCCCTGTCTTAAATCCCCCTGAATTGGTCAGGCTTTCCCACAAGTTTTCTGTTATACAGCATGCATCTAATTTTAAAGTTTTCAAGGCAGCCTGATTGGCTTAATATGCAGTACTTTTTGTACTTATATATTCCCTATGGGTATATTTTTCTAGTTTGATTTTATAAGCACATATTGAGAGGTTGGAGGGTAAACAGGTTTTCTCTCTTCATTTCCACAGAACTGCCCACTCAGCCTAACACAAAAAATGGAATAATCTTTAAAAAAAAAATCCTGTTACATTTCAGATAATGGAACTTAAATGAATCATTCATATGTAAAAGGCTGGTAATTAAATATTTTTGCTGTACAACAGGACCATGGGAAACAAGGCTACAAATACAAGTTTGCAATGGTGTAGAGAATTCTGAATTCTGGGGTGCTTTATGAAAAAAAGAAAGAAAGAAAGAAAGAAAGCACAACAAAACTTGGTAAGCTATGGAGCGCGAGCAACAGGAGATTCTGGAGGCAGAGAAGGATTAGCAATTATTACTATTTATAAAAAGATGCTCTCTGGGGTGACCGGTTAGCTCAGTTGGTTAGAGCGTGGTGCTGATAACACCAAGTTTGCCGGTTCAATCCCCGCATGGGCCGCTGTGAGTTGCACCCTCCTTAAAAAAAGTCAACTACGTGCCATTTTAGCATGAGAGCAATGTGTAACCAATGACCATGACTGTTCCCCAATAAAGCTTAAAAGAAAAAATCTTGATAATAAATAAATAAAATTTTAAAAGATGCTCACCCATTATCATATTATTTGTGCTGTTTTGTTCACTTCCTCCCCAAATTAAGACTCATACAATGGTTACAAAGTATAGAGCATGAAATGGGATACAGTGGAAGGAAAAAGTGTTTCTTCTTTGTTACTTTGGCCACAAAGTCTCCTGATGGCCTCCCATCACCCATTTCTGTGGGTTTTTCCAGAGGTAGTCTGAAGACAAACAAGTTTATACACCTATCTATTGGGTTGTCGGAAAAAGTCATGATGCATTTTTGCAACGAAAAACATAGAAAAAAATACGTCATGACTTTTCTGACAACCCAATATCTATCTATCATCTATCTACCTATCATCTATCTATGCACTGCGTGCATTTTTTATATTATACCACTTTTCTTTCTAAATGAACAAATCCCTTAAGGACCCTCCCTGACTGTCACAACTACAGCCTCGAAGTGCTCAAGGTGGCGGTGTCCCCATTGCACAGAGGCCACAGTTTATTTAAGCAGCTCCTACCAGCAGACATTTAGTTCAGCCTTCGGTTACCAGGCATAAGCCTGTGATGGGCGTCCTTGTAGAGACAGCCTTGTGCATGTGAAGCTTTATTTTTCATGCGCACTTGGAATGCTGTGAAAATAATGCCCAATTATTTACTTAATGTCTCCCATTTTCCGCCATTATAAACAACACTGCTGTGACCGTAAATCTTGGCACACACCTCAAATTACTTCCCTGGGATGAGTTCCTGGAAGAAGGTGCTGCATAAACGCATTTTAACCCGAAAGCTGCTTCAGGCCCTGAGTCACTGCTGCCCCACATGGTGGAGAGGTTGTGCCTGCTCGGGGTGGGAGTGGGGGGCCAGGAGGGCAGGAGGGGTCCAGGGTCCTCTGCACAGGAATCCTGGTGTCCCCTGGAATAGGTGCCTTTTCTAGTCTGCACAAAGGCACACTCTGTGCTAGCAGGGCCCTGGTGGAGCTGTCAGAGGACGAGTCTGAGGTCAGAGGAGGCCCCTGAGCGAGACCACCCACCTCGGGGACCACACTGCCAGGGAGCAGGCTCAGCTCTAAAGACTGTCCTATCTCATTCAGGTGACCCGGTGCATCGCCAGGGTGAGTGGCAGAGCAGTCTTGGTTCTGTCACCATCCCCTGGACCATCCACCAACAGCAAACTCCAAGTCCCTCATGGGTCACTAGGGAGTGACGCCCCCATCAATCGCCCCCCGTGGACCACCCGTGGCCCATGGCCCTGGGAGGCTGTGAATCTCAGAATGGAAGCTGGGGGATGAGAAGGCCCCTGCACCTGACAAGGGGTTTGGATGGACCACCTGGGGCTCCCCCTGAGCCAGCCCATGGCTGCCCCCTAAGTCCAGAGCAGACAGAGAAGGAGCATCTCAACGGCAGGAGCTCATGGCTCAGCTGGGTCCCTGTGAAAACCTGGTCCCGGAGGCCGGGTCCAGGCTTGTGCAGAGAGATCTCCCCTCCTGGTTAGGCCAGGGCTGCTAGCGCCTCGGCTGAATCCCACCCCCGAGGTTTCCATGATCACTTCATTGTGAAGTCCTGGCAAAGTGACAGCCTCTGTCCACAATAAATGACAATAGTCATCTCAGATCGATAAAGCAATCTTAGTGGATAGAAAAGAGCTTAGAATAATGGTCTGTGGTGACAATGCTCCAAGACAGCGTTCAGCCCAACCTGAATGGAAATGGCCCCAGAGGAGCCAGGAGCCAGCGCGTCAGTCAGAGCCATTGTCACTGGAGCCAGCAGCGGGGGGGG
>NW_017731894.1:1013547-1047019 GCF_001890085.2 Hipposideros armiger
CGTGGGAGCTTTCAGGGCGCTGCTCGGGACTTAATGCACTGACCTTGTGCAATTTCAAAGCCCTGTTTGGGTATGAAGTGTCTCTTCAGAGATTATGGGCTTTTAATGATTACCTTAGCCTTGTCAGCTCAGTGACTAAATCAGAGCAAGAAACAGAGGGAGAAAGGGGGAAGAGAGACAGAGAGACAGGGAGGGAGAACAAGAAGAAGAAGAAGAAGAAGAAGAAGAGAGAGAGAGAGAGAGAGAGAGAGAGAGAGAGAGAGGTGAGAGGAGCGAATAGCTCAGGACCGGGGGTTTGGGTGGACTGGGCAGGACCCCCACCCTCTAGTCCTATGAGGTGGGTCTGCACAGGGTGTGATGATGCATTGCCTACTCCCTTTTTCTGCAAACAGACCTGGAACCAAAGCCAGAGGGATGCAGGAGGGGCGGAGAAGGGGCGTGTGCTCCAGTGACTGGAAGCACTGGTATCAGACCCCAAAAGAGGCCAGAGCTGTGGCGGGGCTTAGGACCCAGTCAGCTGCCACCACCCTCCCCACCCTGTGGCTTTGAGCTGTAACAGCTGGACGGTGCAATACTGGAAATGTCTCTAAAGGTTGGTAAACAGGTGCTGCCCCCAGCCCCACGAGGACCTGTACCTGGCCCTCTCCCAAGCTCTCCCACAGGCCCCTCAGAACCCAGTGACTGAGGGGCTAACACCTGGCAAGGCTGAGTGGGGGAGGGGACAGAGAAGGACAGGGGAGGGACACACTGAGTCCCCAGGGACAGCTGCCCCTAGGCCAGACTGCCTCACCCACCCACCCACCCACTGGAATTGTGCCCCAAAGGTCCAGATATTCCAATTCTTTGAGAGAAATTTCTAAATATTTTAATATTGCTTCAGATTTTTTAAAAGCCTCTTTGGACTGAACTTGGCCCATCCCCAGTGAATACCAACCACAGGCCACAGGGGGACATTCCCACTCCAAAAGCCCCCCACGTCCACGCCCACAGAATTCAAGAACCTTTCTCAGAGGTTTCACAGTCCCTCTAGGGCCACTGATTTTCATTCTTTACAAGGAGGAACCTGGGTGACCTGGAGACACTGGGGGACATTGACCAGAGAGCACTCAGGTGGGTTTTGTCCCAGGAAATCCCCACTCCCTCAGATGACCTGCCAGCTCCCAGGGACACGTTTTTTTCAAGACCTTGATAGAATAAATATGACCCCAGGGATGTTCAGCCTCCAGGAAGAAAAAGCGTTTTCCCTGAGCACAGGAAACACCACTTACTGGCCTCATTTACATTCTAGGCACTCTATGCTAATCACTGTATGCTAATCACTGTATGCTAACCAGCCCTTCCAGCTGTGCTGGCCCTGCCAGGCCTGCACCCTTGCACCTCCGCTCAGGTTCCAGTTACTGGAAGTCTCCAGGGGCGGACGTTAGATGCAGTCCCAACTCTTCCCACGGGAGGTGGGCCTGAGTGAGGGCTGCCGGCACACGCCTGGCTCCCCGACCCCATCCCTGGGCAGTGGGAAGCCGGAGGCAGGCCTCAGCTGTCTGTGGAGCTGGTGGAGCTGTGGAGGTTGTCCCCACACGTGGCTGTCCCATTAGCTTCTGTGGATGGACGCACCCGTTGGGTCATTCCCAGCACTCTATTCTCTGAGTTCTCCCGACGGTGTAACTGCACAGCTCTCAGTAGGGGTGGGAGCGCCTTCCTCCCCCCTCACCGCACGCCCAGGGACGATGGAAGAGAAGTGCACAGGGTCCCCAGGGTCCCCTCGTCAGACTCCTGCCTGGAAACGTAATTCTGCTGACTCACACACTGTGTTTGAAAGCATTTAACGCAGAGATGGCAAAGTGGGCCAGAGGGAAAGCTGGGGTTTGCCCTGTTTATTCCGACTTTAAAAAAGCGAGGAAGGTTCACATCAAAGTCCAGACTTCCAGCTCCTCGGAGCCCCTGGGCTGGGTCCCTGCCAGACGCAGGAGTGTCCCCTTCTTGAGGAGGGAGCCCCGACTCCCAGCCCTTCAGCTTGGCGGCGTCCTCTTTTGCATGACGTGCCTGGCCCCTGTAGCCAACTGAGTTAAATGCTCCTGCTTTAGAGGAAAACACTATTTAGGGGCCCAGAGATTCAGGTTGTTTAACCTCCCTGGCGGTCTGATTATGTCAGTAATTTTTGTACCCAAAGCGGTCCATTGTTTTGCATGGAAATTTGTTGTTTTATATTGTAGGCCTGTAATTCTTAGGAATTACTCACTTAAATCTGTCCAAACAAGAGTCTGGTAGGCATCCCAGGTATGATAAAGTTTGAAACACAAAATCATAAATTATAATATAATAAATAATTATAAAAAATAATATAATTTTATTCAATAACGTAATCAAATCAAAAACACTGCAATTTGTCATCGGCCGGTGTTCTCATTGGCGATCACAGGAGGACACTGCAGGATCGCAGGGAGCAGGTAAGGGACTTCTCTGAGACACTGCAGTGTAATCCCGAGTGTGGCTTGGGGTTACCACTTCTGGCAGTGAAAATTAACCCCGAGGCACACTCGGGGTTACTGCCAGGGTGGTTAAGAGGATGTGAGCATTTGAGCCTTAGATTTAGAAAGGGAGGTTTCATACAGGAGAGGGCAGCAAGTTGATAACTCAGCTGCAAGGATCATCTCCCCATCTCAAGACACTTCCTCACAGCTGCAGAGTCCCTGTGGCCACACACGGCCACATTCACAGTGAAGACAGGCGACACAGGACAGCCTGCGATGCGTCAGTGACGGACTGTACAAACGCAGGCACTTTCCTTTTCTCAGTTTCCCCGGAGCACCTCGGGCTCAGGTAATGTCGATCCCAGGGGTATTTTGATGGCTCCACTCAGAGGAAGCAGTTCATGAGTGGCATCAAAAGATGACACCAATGCTGCTTGAGATGGTGACGGGGGGACAATTTGGGGGGGAGTAAAATGTATATTCTCTTATTTTTAAATGGTGAATCTGTGCAGCTGGTAAATGAAGGTGACCACAGCCTCAGGTGTGACTTGGCTGAGTCACACGATGAAACCCAAAGGTCCATCTGTCCAGGGCACTGCAATCAGGAATAGGGGTTGCTGGGGACACTCCTGACTCACTTTTGGACCAGATAGGAAAGAAATGTCAACTAGATTTCAGAGAAAGCTAGGAGAAAGGCTAGATGAAGAAAAATAGTGCATATGGAATAGGCCAGAAAGAAGGGGAAAGCTGGAGATGGTGCTGCTTAGTTTATTTTTGTGGTTGTTTCTGAACTTAAATGATAGTGCTGATGAAGACACCATATATATGGGTCTTGTTTTCTTATCCATTCAGCCACCCTATGTCTTTGGGTTGGAGTGTTTAATCCATTTACATTTAAAGTAATTGTTGATAGATATGTAGCTATTGACATTTTATTATTCATATTTTTTATCTTTTCTTCTTCTTCTCAAAGAAGTCCCTCTAAAATTCCTTGTAATACTAGTTTGGTGATGATGAACTCCTTTAGCGTTTTCTTGTCTGGGAAGCTCTTTATCTGTCCTTGGATACTAAATGATAGCTTTGCTGGGTGCAGTAATCTTAGTTGTAGGTCCTTGCTTTTCATCACTTTGAATATTTCCTGCCAATCCAGCCTGCCCTGCAAAGTTTCTGTTGAGAAATCAGCTGATAGTCTTATGGAAGCTCCCTTGTAGGTAATTAACTGCTTTTCTCTTGCTGCTTTTAAGATTCTCTCTCTGTCTTTAACCTTTGGCATTTTAATTATGACATATCTTGGTGTGGGCTTCTTTGGGTTCATCTTGTTTGGGACTCTCTGTGCTTCCTGGGCTTGTATGTCTATTTCCTTCACCAGGTTAGGGAAGTTTTCTGTCATTATTTCTTCAAATAGGTTTTCAATTCCTTACTTTCTCTTTCTTCTCCTTCTGGTACTCCTATAATGCGAATGTTGGTATGCTTGATTTGTCCCAGAGGCCCCTTAAACTCTCCTCATTTTTTTGAATTCTTTTTTCTTTTTGCTATTCTGATTGGGTGTTTTCTGCTACCTTATTTTCCAAATCGCCGATTTGATCTTATGCTTCATCTAATCTACTGTTGATTCCCTCTAATGTATTCTTCATTTCAATTATTGTATTCTTCGTTCCTGACTGGTTCTTTTTATCTTTTCTAAGTCTCTGTTGAACTTCTCCCTGAGATCATTGAGCATCCTTATGACCAGGGTTTTAAACTCTCCATCTGGTAGATTGCTTGTCTCTATTTTGTTTGGTTCTTTTTCTGGAACTTTGTTCTGATCTTTTATTTGGGAAATGTTTCTTTGTCTCCCCATTCCGGCTGTCTCCCTGTGTTTGTTTCTATGTATTAAACAGGGCTGCTATGTTTCCCAGTTTTGGTAGAGTGGTCTTATGTAGTAAGTGTCCTGTGGGACCCAGTGGTAGTCTCCCTGGTCACCTGAGCCTGGTGTTCCAGGTGTGTCCCTTGTGTGTGTTGTGTGTGCCCTCCTGTTGTAGTTGAGCCTAGATTGCTGTTTGCACATCAGTGGGAGGGACTGACCTTCAGGCTGATTGGCTGTGAGGACTGACTGACTACAGTGGAAAACATGTTATACAGGAGCTGACCCTACAGAGTACGGTTTGCTTCAGCAGGGCTCTGGTACCTGCCTAGTCTGCTTTTGGGTGTGACGTTTGTGGAGGTGGTTGGACGGTGCTCCGGTGTCATCTGAAGCTGGCCACCAGGTGTTGGTTCTGGGGTCCCTTGGGAGGGGCTCTGGTGCAGGCAAACGTCAGCCACTGCCTGTGCCCTCTCCAGGGCCACTTGGTATGAACTACAAAGTGATCTGCAGATGGCTGCCACTTGTGCTGGGCTTGGAGGTGCCTGGAACAGGCTAAGCTGCGAACCGAGTCCAGCTGCTATTAGTGCAGGGCATGGGGCTGCTTAGCAAGAGGTACAGGGCACACCAAGGCCAGATGCTATTTGTTTGGGTTTTATGAACCTTTGAAAGATTTTAGGAAAGTCTGCAGCACGAACCAAAACAGACCATTTGTATGGAAAAGCCACTAGAAATAGTCTGGGTGGGCCTGCAAGTTGGGTGGGGGAGGGGAAATCAGCACGCCAGAGTGAAAGGTGCCGACCAGGTTGATGGAGACTCAGATAAGACGCCCACCTGCGTCTGCACACAGGGATGGGGAGGGCTCGATGGCTTCTACCAGCTCCTCCGTCCGGGAGAAAGCTGCCCTCCAGCCCTCAGCCTGAAGGTAGATGACTCAGTTCCTCCCCGTATGTCCCTGGTGCCTTTCGAGCTGCTGCCCCAGCGCTGGAGCTGAGTGAGTGAGTCCATCAGCGAGTCAGTCGATGCCAAGGCCCTTTAAGAGGAGCACCTGGGGCTGTAGTTGCCCTGTCTCACTGAGCCACACTCTCTGCTGGTTTTCACAGCCAGAAGTTATGGGGACTACTCTCCCCAACACTGGACCCCCTGGGCTGGGGGGCCTGATGTGGAGCTGGGACCCCCCATCCACACACCTCACTCCTCAGCGGGGACCTCTGCAACCGAGATACCTTTCCAATTTTTAACAATCACATATGGGCGTGGGACCAGCCCATTTCATGCCTCTGCCCCTCCTGCCAGTCTTGGTGTGGCTTCTTCTGTTATGCCCTTAGTACGTCCTTAGTTGCAGGACTTCTATTTAGCTAGACTTCAGATGATTCTCAGTGACAGTTGGTCTGTAGCTTAGTTGTAATTGATGTGGTCATGGGAGGAGGCGAGCAGTGTTTACCTGCTCCACCATAAGGACTGGAACTGCATTGAGTGGTTATTTTTAAATTCAACATTTTCAGACGGGTAGACAGATTTTATGCCCCTCCACAGGAATTGTTTACATGTCTTCCCCCCATTTGATTAGGTATCAATAGGAAAATGTAAAACGTAGCTGCTATCGCTAGTTGGCCCACCAAACCCCCATCCTTCCCTTGCTAGGAAGAGGGTATTTTATTTAAGGAGACGATGCATCTCACTAAAAACATGGTACTCTCCACTCTATCTCCTTAGGGGCCACCATGTTCTTTGCCATCCAACGAAATCCTCAACCAGTAGACAAGGCGTTATCATTCATTTTTATTGACCTGGGGATACAAACATGTATTTTCTGTCACCCAGGAGTTCAGTCCTGTGAGGTGCAGTCAAGTGCCTGACACACAGTAGGTGCTCAGGCAAGATGTGTTGACTGATAGGCTTTTTCATATCCCTCAACACAAACTGGGGGCTGTGGTCCAACATAGGCTTTATTCCCCTGATGTACTGCATTATTGGTAGAACCTCTTGCAAATGTATAAAAATCACATTTAGTTGAAAAGAAAAATTGCAAGAACATAGACTGACCTGGAAATCTAGACCGCATAGGCCCATTTCTGTGACTATTTACTACCAAGAATGAGTCTTCTCTTCACAGCCTCTGCCTGCCAGTGTGATGTTAGGACAGAGGCATTTGGTCTGCGGGCTCCCCCAAGACAGACAGTCATAACGAGCATTCACGGCGGGGACCTACCTAGGTTCTTAGCCCCACGTGATGAAGTAACTGGAGGTCAAAGAGCTTGTTTGGCTGGACTGAGTCAACATCACACAACAATGGGAAAGGCTGGCCGTCCTACCCATCGCTACTGCCTAAAATCCACCCCCACTTTAACACTCCAGGTGCGTTAAAAGGCATGTATTCCAGTGTGGGAAGAATACTAGTGTAAGCTACTGGCCATTCCAAGTCACAGAACCGGAAGGAATCTTCCAGATAATGTAAGCATCTTTCCAACGACTTTTACCGCGATCCACAATAAGCACTATTTTACATTACGACCACGTGCATGTGCGTAGCTGAAATAAAAACATCTTAAAAGAGCAACAACTTACACCTGAGATGCCCTTTTCTTATGCTTTTTAAAAACATTGCAGAAAAATGCACTGGGCAGTTATGGACATCGCGTTCACTACCCCCCAGCTGAACAATGTTTGCAGCACCCTAGACTGGACCCTTAGGTGGCCTTTCCTGATTCTAACCCTGCCTCCCTCCACCCCCACCCCAGGTAATCACCTCTCATATTAACATTGCTTTGCTTCTCTTTCGACTTTTACCACCTACGTGTGCACCCCTAAACATTATAGCTTAGTTTTGCCCGTTTGAATTTGGTGATTGGAACCATAAGAGCAAATAGGACTTTGCACTTGTCTCACATCCTTTGTTCAAAATTGTTGCAAGATTCATGGCTGCTCCTATGTAGCTGCAGCCCACGCATTCCCACTGCATTCTATCCCACGCGAGTACAGGTGCTATTGAGGTTTTTTTTTTCCCTCGGCCGGCTGCTGACAGGCACTTGGGCTGTTTCCAGGCCGGGGCTTTCAGTTAACCGACGCTGTAAACACTTGTGTCCAGGACCCACTGCCCTTGGGCTCACACTAGGGCGCCCACAGGGAACCCCATGGACAAGGGGCATGCTGGGTACTGGGGAACGATGTTGCACTTCACTAGGTGCCGCGTTTTCCAATGCACAGACCAGCAAATGAAGCAAATCGAAAACAGTGGCCGAACCAATTCACAATTCGCAAATGTTACAAAGATATCGACCGTCCCCAGGCAGTCCCCATCGAAAGACGAGAAAGCTTTGGGGAAGAACTTGACACGCTAACGCTTAACAGGCACCTGGAAACGCAAAGCGCCACCCGGGATAGCTTCTCTTCCTTTCATGATTTCCTGCTCGGATGAGCCTCGACGGCGATTTCACGAGCCCCGGAGGACTGCGCCCACGTTGTTCTTGCCACCACTCCCTCCTGTCACGTCCTGCAGGCCACACTGAAGTGCACTTACTGCTCCTCGAAAACACGCTCCGTAACCTCCCCTGGGGCCTCGGCAGGCGCAAGGGGCCATGTGCTCGGGGCGTGAGCGTGGTTCTTCCAGACGCCGCGGAGGGGAAGGCAGCAGCACCAAGGCGCGCTGGGCCTTACCCCGCTCCCTGAACCGGAGGGGCAGGTCAAGGGGAGCCCAGCAGGCCGCACGTGCCTGCCAGCAACCAACACAGGCGCATCAAGTAGCCGCAGACACAGCACGCCCCCCTCGGTGGCAGCGGCCCCCAGGTCCCCCGCCCCGCAGTCTCCCCCGCCCGCCCCCCAGCATCCTGGCCCCAAGTCCCCCCGGCCCTTCAGTCCCACAGGCGCCCCGGGTCCAGAGCCCCGCGGGTGCAAGTCCCACGGCCCCCGGCTCCCCAGGCCCGGCCCTCCAGCGCGCACGCAGCCCTACAGAGCCGCGCTCGGAGCCCACGCAGCGCCCGCCCTCCTTCCGCCCGGCGCCTGCCCGGCCAGGTGCCGGCGGCGGCGTGCGATTCGGCGGCGCGCTTTCGCCACTGCCCCGGCCGGCCGCCTCAGAAAACCGACACTAAAAGCGCGCCGCCCCGCGAACACGAAAGCGCCCACCGTGGCGGCGCCTCCGAAAGCGGGAGGCTGGAGCCCAGCTGTTTCCCAGCGGCTCACACGGCTCCGAGGCGTGGCGAATCTGCGGAAGCTCCTCGCCGGAAGTGGGGCTGCCCCTCCGCCGGAAGTCGCGCTTCCTCCATTTTGTTGCCCGCTATGGCGGCAGTGCCGAGGTTGGGGCCGGGATGCGGCGCTTGTGACTGAGGGGGTAGGCCAGGCGGAAGCATCGGGGACATCCGCGCGGCGCACGCCAGGACCAGCCTGGACGCCGGGGACGCTGTCATGTACGGCGCGAGCGGAGGCCGCGCCAAAACCGAGAGGAAAAGTGGCGCCAAGGAGGAGGCCGGGCCCGGCGGAGCCGGCGGTGGGGGGAACCGAGTGGAGCTGCTGGTCTTCGGCTATGCCTGCAAGCTGTTCCGGGACGACGAGCGGGCCCTGGCCCAGGAGCAGGGACAGCACCTCATCCCCTGGATGGGGGACCACAAGATCCTCATCGACAGGTCGGTTCCTCCCCTCGCCCGTCGCGCCTCCTTTTCCCGCGCCCGCTCGATTTCATCTGATGTTGACTTGATGGCCAGGACTGAAAGGGGGCTTTCTGGAGCCAGCGGGGACCCGGGGGGACCCCCGCTTTCCTTGCTTTTGGGAGGAGGGGGACAGTGAAACCTGCCCTAAGGCGCTGGCTGGAGTCGCGTGCCGCGCCTGTCGCCGGAGGGACCGTCTGCTCCCGCAGCCCCTCGCGGCCCGCACCCTGTCGCCGGGTTCCAGGTGGCCCCCGCGCGCGGCGGAAGCTGCCGGCTCCCGGGGCGCCGCGCGCTTAGAAACCCCCTTGGACCCCGTGAGTTGGCCTTGACCCTTGCATGCCCCCAGCGCCCTCCTCTTCGGAGCGCCCGTATTTGGCCGGCATGACATTTGATCCCCTCGTGCCCTCCTCCCCCACCCTGTGGAACCCGCCTGAGTTTGACAGGCCCGTGGCGTGGAGGCCCGTTGGCTCGTGCGGACAGACGCCGGCTTTGCGCTCAGGCGGCCAGCGTGCTTAGGGCGGGCTTCACGGTCTCTGAAGGGTGGCACTGGGGTGCTTTTCAAATCAGACCTGCTTTAGGAAGTCGCCCTGCAGGGCCATCAGCCGCTCGGGGCAGAGGGGCCCGGCCACCGGGGGTTTCTAAAGGTGTTTGATTTGAAAAGGATGAGGTTACATGATGTAGGTTGTTTGCTCCCCGCCCCTCTTATGTTTTCAGTTCCCCTCTTCTCCCCCTCCTGGGATGTTTTGTTGGTTGGTTGGTTGGTTGGGTTTCCTGCCGGTTTGGCAACTCCACCTCTCTGTCTGGGGCCCGGACCGAAAAGCTAACCGGGGCCAACCATTAAACTGGAATAGTCTCTCCAAGTGAAGGAAGCCCATCGTTTGAGACAATTAAAACTGGATTCTACAGAACCTTGGAACGTGACTGTAGGGATGACCTCTGAGCTGGCCAGAATGGACATATTAATGACCACATAGGCCTTTTTGCGTCCCTGACGTTTCCGTTTGGAGTTAGCTCTAGACATCAAGGACTCGTGAAGGGAGGGTTGCCAGATCAGGTCTGGACCTGACGGCCCCACGCTCTGCTCAAGCACGCTTTGGCATCCGAGTTTCTGCTGAATCGCCGCTGCCTGAGTTGTCAGGCAGCTTGCTTTTCCAAAGTGTTACTTGTGACATTTATTATTAAAGTTTGGTAAGCGATGAAATCTGAGCTCTTTATGCAGTTTCCCATATCGTTCTGTACATGCTTTGAGTTAGGGCTTCCAAAACTAGTGGGGAGCAAACGCTACACATGTACATGTGTAATATTTTAAAATACGAGCCGCATTTGTAAATTAAGGAGGTTTGCATCAAAGTAACAATAATTTTGGAATCTAATAAAATGCAATGACTTTGCTACCCTGGAATTTTTGGCCTTTTTTCTTGTAAATGTCTTTTTTTTCTGTCCTCATTACAAAAGTCAGCATTAAAAAATTAGGCAGACTTTTGTCTCTCTACATTCGTTTTTGCAACCCTGAATCTGAATGTTCTAAGTACAATCCACTGACTCGTTTATCATGTGACAGTTGTACATCGACAGCGTTTTCAATGAGTCGTTGATGTTAAAAGCACAACGAGTGCTCTCCTTCTTCTTAGCTTAGCTGAAGTGCCTACTGGCCCGTGCAAGACCCGTGGAGGTGTCTTCATGTGTGTTTTGTCCTGGGGCCGTACAGCTTAGAAGAAACACACTGCACCTTCTCAGAGTTTCGTTGTTTCCCGTGAACCTCCTTAAACTGCATGTATATGACACTGTTCCTCTGTGTGTGTCTCTCTGTCACATAACCCAGCACTTATTTTCTCAGCCAAGTGGCTAGGGCCGAGCCTAGCCAAGATTTTACCTCCAATGGACGCAAGTTGCTTTGGTGAAGATCTCTCCTGAGAGTTCGGGACTAGCAGAAAGAAGCGAGGAAATTTCGACCGTTTGGTTCTTACGGATAGGTATTTATGTATTCGGTTTGTGTGAATGTAAGCTATGATATTTGACTTTTCAGAAAGAATTTTTTTTTTGCAAATGGCATTGAATAGTTGACCAAACCATAAACGGTAAGAACTGCCAGTGAGGTGGATACTACCATTTATGCTATTAAAGGATTGTTTACCTTTAATGATAAGTTTTATCATATTGTAGAGAAGAACTTAGACTTTGTTAAAATAACTTGAGTTTAAAAGTAGGTGAGCTATGACTAGCCCAATAGTAAATATAAGTCTGAAGAGTTTTTGTGTTTGTTTTACTATTTCTATTTCTTGATTTTAATCGGTAAGTATGCATATCGAACGTCACACACAAACCATCCTGGACGTGAACTTTTCTCCTTTGACCAGCGTGTTCACATTGCAGATACGATGGGCGCGGTCACCTGCATGACCTGTCCGAGTACGATGCTGAGTACTCCACCTGGAACAGAGACTACCAGCTCTCTGAGGAGGAGGCACGAATAGAGACCCTGTGTGATGAAGAGAGGTATTTAGCCTTGCATACGGACTTGCTTGAGGAGGAGGCAAGGCAAGGTACTGCTCAAGAAAAACTTACTTCAGCAACAAACGCTTTAAAATTTTTTAAGTATTTAAAAATTTACTCCCATTCATTTTTTTATACTCACTCTTTCTGATATTATCTTGACAGTACCCAGTGGATTGGAAAAACAGGAGTCTTTGCGTTCTGAGAGGACCTCAGGATAGTTTATATAGAGCTGCAAAGAGTTTTCCCAGCTTTTGAGGGCAGACTGGGATTTGAAAAAACAAAAACCAAACTCTTTAACTGTTCTTCTTTAACAGTATCGTATAAACTAAAATTGATGTTCTTGTCTTTGCCTTAACAATCTTTAATGCAGTTTTTAATCCCCGAATTTCTCAGCAGGAAGAAATTTCCCACAAAAGATGTGTATTCTGCTGTCTGTGGTAAAGATTACAGGCAGAAGTACATATGGGTAGATGTGAAGTGTGAATTTTTCAAAACCTCAAAAAGAGGTTGAAAAAAGTGTGTTGTATGCTTTACTGATAGCTACAACTTTAGAACTGTCACATTTTTCTCAGTAAACTTCCACTTTTGCTAATAGAATCCTCATTTTTATTCAAGAGGAAGAATACAAGCGGCTGAGTGAAGCACTGGCAGAGGATGGGACCTATAACGCAGTGGGCTTCACGTACGGCAGCGACTATTATGACCCGTCGGAGCCCACGGAGGAGGAGGAGCCCTCCAGACAGAGAGGTGAGAGGGGGGCGGCCGGGGACTGTCCTGCTGGGCAGTGTTCCCACCAAGGCCATTACCATCGCTGCGACACAGACTCTAGTGGGGTTCCTCAGGGGAAAACAGTGGGAAACTAGAGAATGACCTGCCAACAGACGGGGGAAGTGAGTTCAGACTGTCATCACCTGCCCTGGGTCTAGTTCCTTCATTCCTCTTTGGTTGAGGTAACAGGAAATTACCTGGATTCTAGAAACTCACTCTGGAGTCTTTGTTTCTGGATTGACAATATATGTGTCGATCTCGGCAGCGATGTGTTCTCAGGGCATTGAGAGAGGAGGCACCGACTGCCCTCATGCTCACCTGCTTCTGCAGTCATGGCAGATGTCCTGTGGGGTCAGTTACTACTGAAGAGAAAACAGCACAAGGCCTTCTGGGTAGGCTTGGGAGGACCTAGACACATACCACCGTGTTTGAAAATAGTATTCACATAAGATTAAAGATTTTAAGTTTATGTTTTTCTGGATCAACTCTGGGCACTTTGAATTCAACAACAACTGCGCTCCTGAAAAATCTGGCTTTGTGTAGAGAAGCAGATACCCTTCGTCACTTTAGTAAACCTTGCGAGCACCATTATTACAGCCCGCGTCATGGTGTCAGTCACTGATTAGCAGTGATGGTGACAGATTGGAGCCTTAAGGACGGGTCACTAGGTTCAGGATATCCTGTCAAAGAAAAGGGAACTTGAGAAACCCATTCAAGTGTTTAGAATAATAATTGGAATCACATCATGCAGGGACTTCATTTTAGCGCTGAGTTTGTGGTTTGGGACTCCCTGGGTTTCCCATTACATAACAAGCCTCCTCACAAGTGATGGAAGGACAGCGGTTTAAGCTGAGACAGAATGCTGCCTGCCCTGTGTGATGCCGTGGTCCTGGGGTTCCCGCCCCTTCAGTGAGGGGCGTGGTTGCGGAGAACAGTGGGCTGTGGGGACAGACTGGCAGACGAGGGTCCTGCTGCGTGCCCCTCCTCACGCTCAGTACTCTGGGCAGAAGCACCACTGCCACAGGCTCTATTCTGGGAGCTTCTCAAGAGTTTTCAAACGTGTTTTTAACTGTTGGGGTAAAGCCTCCTAAATGAAGGGACTTGACAGCTTTCGCATTGACTTTGGACCTAACTGGACCTCAGAGGTTACAGCGTACTAAGATGTGCGGGTTTAAAATGTGAACGCTCGTTTCTTAGCCCAGAGAAGTTACCCATGTTAGGGTTCTGGGGACTTTAGATTTTGTCTCGTCTCTGACCCATCCACATTACACCTACTTTCAATACGCAGTGTTTTGGATCAGGAGGAAGGAATGCATGCTATCACAATTGCACAGGCGAAGAACTGACATGTATGAAGGCCAGTGCCTGCATACTATTAGTTCCTTAACATTCTAGATTAGGGGTCAGTGACCCTGGCCCACAGCCCAGCTGGCGTGTTTCTGCCGAGTTTTACTGGAGCACTGCCGTGCCAGCTGCTCACAGTGGCTGCGGCTCTTGCATGCCCGCGGGAGAGCCAGGGCTGGGGGTGGAGACCACGTGGCCCATCAGGGCGGAAGTGCGTGGCCTCTGGCATTTTACAGAGAGGCTTCCAATCCTGTTCTAGGTGTTGGAATGTTGTCACGGTGTGATTAGTTTAGTGCTATTAAACTTGGTTATGATTATTGAATTTTAAGAACGTCTGACTTTGTTTCTCTTCCAAGTCTTGGTGTGCTTTCTCTTTAACAAAATTCTCTTCGGTGTTTCATAATGGTTTTTCTTCTGTAATCACATTCTCAGACCTTTGCTTTATATGCTGATTTGTTTTAGTTTTGTTGGATAAAAATACTGAATAAGTAAATGGTTGAGGGAAAGAATGAATAAAATAACAGAAAACTGTTTTTCTAGCTCTGCCGATTGACTTTTTAATGGAAATTGGGCCCATGTAAAACTTACAACTTGACTTTCTATGTTTAACTTACACTAATAAATGAAACACCACACACACACATAGATACATGCACGCACACACACACACATATTTAGTAAAATTCATTTGGGACCTAATACTACTAACAATCAGATTTTAATGTCGCATTATTTTAAAATAAAAAATATATATATATGTTTTTATTTTACTGAGCCATCAACATGTCTAAATATTCCTTGATTTCAAAATCGCTATATTGTCTTTCCTGGCATTTTTGAATGTTTTAAAACCGTGTGGTATTATCCAGAAGTGTTTTGATGGCACCTTTATTTCTGTGTGATTTAATTTTTCTCCCTTTCTACAGCGTACTGTTTTCAGCCTGGTTTCTTTGCATTTCAATTTTCATAATTTTTCATCGTTAGTACATACCCATTTTTTTTAATGAGAATGATTATTTGGATTTGACACCGAGTTCGTATTGCATGGCTGGCTTTTATACTGTGCTAGTACAGCCATCTTCTGTAGGTACAGAAATGTGTAAGCACAGAGCGAATCTGCGCCCACCACTCCAAACTGTCCTTTGGATTCAAGCGCCTTTATTTGTGGACACCTTAACGCTAAGGAAAGTGTTTAAATAAGTTTCCATCCTGCGGTTAATCCGTCCAGCCCCATGAGCTCCACCGCACAGTTGCTCACTGGAGCTGCACATGAGTGCTGATGACGGGTTTCAGGTAGTAAGTCTACATTCTTAGGAGAGAACAAGGGTGCCTGAGCAGAAGGCACTTTTAAGCAATACTTACGAGATTTGATCATAAAATACGGTGAATGTTCAAATAAAAAAGTTTATTACAGTAAAAGACACATTGCCATTAATCACCCTCAAAATACGCCCCCTCGCTTTGAACACCCGTATCCCATCGCTCTTGCCACTTTCTGAAGCAGTTCTGGAGGTCCACTTTCATGAGTATCTTTAGTTGCGCTGTCGTGGCTGCCTCGATGTCCTGAATCCTTTTCACTTTGAGGAACAGCCTAAAGTCATACGGTGTCAGATCCGGTAAATAAGGTGGATGGGGACACACTGTGATGTTTGTATTTGACAGAAATTGCCGTACCAGAAGCGATGTGTGACTCAGAGCGTTGTCATGATGGACGATGAAACTGCCCATTTCTCAGACCATTTTCTATGCACATCGTTTCTTAAATGCTCTAATAAGCCCTTGTAATATTCAGAATTCACAGTAGTGTCTTGGGTACAAGCTCAGCTCTCTCAATTCCATTAAGATCGAAAAATACAAGTAGCATCACCTTTCTGTTGGATGGCACTTGGCAGCAGCAGTCACGGTATTTTTTTATCACACCTCGTAGTAAGAATTTATGGTTGACCTGTGTCTCATCGGGTTAGAATGACCAGGTTGTCAAGTAGGAAACCTGCTTACAACCCCCTTGTCCCAAAGAACAAGGTTTTGTAGGAGACCTTTGAAATTGCCCATCTCCCAGAGGCCCGTTCTGTATGAGGGAACATTTGTTTCAGCGGATTTAGTGTTTGCTTAGTTAATGTTATTGTTTTTGAAAGAAAAGCCTAGGAAGATTTGAAATCTTAGCAATGTTCCATTTTGTATTTTTGTACTTTTCCCTAGGTCCTTGTAAATTGGTGACCTTTGAGTGATTGAGCTATATGTGGGTATCTTATAATTCAGAAGTGATCATGTGTAATGCCTTGTCTAACACATAGCAGACAAGTGTTTGTTAAATGAGCAGTTAATGAAGAAATGGAAGTGGAAACGATACATCTGCTTGTTTGTGAAGGAGAGGTAGTTTGCCTGGTGGGGAAGTCTCGCAGTTACGTTCAGGGTAAAACTTTACAATTCAGGGGTGAGAACCAGCATCGAGCGCCTTGTGCTGTGCCTGACGCCCTGGGGAGCTCAGATGGCAGCAGTGTGGCAGGAGGTCATAGCAATACCGGTTACACACACACAGGTCAGAGAGGCCGGGAAGGAAGAGAGCGGAGTGGTGCCGAGCGCCTGCTCAGTGTGAGCACTGCGGTGGGCATGCTTACGTGCGTCTCCCCGAAACCTCCCCGGGCCTGGGAAAGGACGCTGCCACTGCATTGGTACAGATGGGGAAACTGAGTCAGCTCTCGCCCAGGGCCCCGGGCACATGGTCCTGCCACTGCGCCACCCTCACTGCTCTGGGACTTGCTGACACGTGGCGGAATGGAACAGAAGATGGGAAAGTGTTTCTAGAAGCAGCGATAGAAAAAAGCTAAAGAACCAGCTAGGGCCGGCCGCTGCTCCCCTGTGTTGCTGCCGACTGGTCTTGTTTCCTGCTTGTTGTCCTGAAGTTTTGTGTTTTCTTTTTATACAGAAAAAAATGAGACTGAAAATGCAGAGGAAAGTGAGGAACCTTTCGTTGCCCCCTTGGGGCTGAATGTGCCACCGGATGTGGAGCTGGTACGTGTGCTTCTGCTTCACAGCCCTGTTAATCTCCATCACGGTTATCACTACCTGTGCTGGAGCCCAGGTGTCGTCACACCTGCTTCATAGGTGTCCACTGTCTTCCCGTCATCTGTGAGTTAGCAGAGAAAAACCCTCCCCACCTGTTTTCTCTAAAGGAAACACACATGCTTCCTTGCCCTGGGTGGCCACTCTGCCACCCAGTTTTCTCTCTCGTGCGGCAGCTCCAGGCTCCAGGCTGCCCTTGCGCCCAGGAGGAACCTGGGTGGAATCCCCCTGGGCTGAGTGCTCTGCAGCTGGTGAGGGCACCGTGGGGGCACCGCTGGGGCTAATGAGCGTGGGTGTCCCACTGTTTCAGCTGCGTCCTCTTACGTTAAGGCCACATCGTATAAGCCTCACTGAGGGCTTTTGTCTCTGTTACCTCATGCTATTTAATGCAAATAACCCCATAGGACAGCCACTGGTACCCCACTCCCCACAAATGAAGGGGACTGAGGATTGGGCTCGTAAGTGACAGGTAGGAGCTCAAGCTCATGTTCTTAACCGACACATCATGTCACCATGAAGCTCTGTGCTGCATGGGTATTGATGGGTGTTGATGTGTTGATGGGGCGTTCAGATAGTTTTGTTCCTTGTCCACATTGGGAGGGATGTTCACCAGCGTCGGGTCTTTGTTTGCGGTGTCCCTAGCTGGTTTGCAGCGCCCTGGGTGCAGGTATCCTAGGCTGTCACCTGTCCTGTGCGCGCAACCGCTGGGCACTGGGAACTGCTCATACAAGAGCCTCTGGTCCCACCGCCTCGCTGCTCCCAGCCGGGGTTAGCTCAGCGTGAGTGGATGGTGCTCACCCTTTGTTTTCTCTGTATTCTTCGTTTTCTGTGAGATGAAGGTAGATACCAAAGTCACCTTTTAATTCCTGCCTCCGCCCCCATCCCTTCCTTCACTTATTTGCATATCCTCTCCTCTCTGTCTTTTTTCCCAAATGTGAGTAAAAATTTCTTTGGCTTTTTCCGAAATTAGGGCCTATGTTTGCTTCCCCCTGTTTCTACCACTGGTCGGTTGCTATAGTTAAAGCTGGAAATGTCATCTGAGGTTTGACCTCCCAAGACTTGTACTAGCGTGTTTTCTGTGTGTTGTTCTGTATGGATTCCTGCTTGTTCTGGAATAAACTTAGTTCTGTGTGAGGGACCTGTTTAACATGGGCTGCTCCCTTAACCTGTGCTTAATGCTGAAAGCTTTTATTTAAGCCTGACTACGTGGAATTTTATTTATTTTTGATATGGAAGGTTTTTTTAAGCTTTTTGCAAACATGGCATGTAGAGGTATAATAGATTTTGCTGCCTTGTTTTATTCCTAGTGAAATATCTAATGGCTGTACGTTCTGAGCCAGAGTGAGATCCACTAGCTGACTAATGAGTGGTCTGCGGAAGTGGAAACGCCGTCTGCCCAAGGCGAGAGAGGAAGCTCAGAGCAGCCGGACTTGCTGCCTTGGGGTGGGGAGCTTTGTATGCTGTTCCTCTCACGTCTCTGTGGGAAGCAGTTTCGACTCTGTGGTCCTGGATGCCCGCTGGGTGGCTGGTTGCCGCTCCCCCTCCTCTCTGGTACCCCCAGGATGTTCTTCATGGTTATGATTGGGGCGCTGTGAGTCCTTGTGCAGATGGCACTTGGAGGCCGTGTGTGGAGAGGGTGTAGGAGACAGCTTCGCTTGGTGACAACGCTCAGATTGCCAGCTTGTGTTTCGATGGATCATGGCTGCCTTGTTGGGCAGAGGTTGCTCTCACCTGCCGGCCGCTGCAGGTGGGGCGCGTGGTAAAGAAAGCAGGTGCTGGGGTCGGGGGGTTCTCGGTTTCTAAACTAGGCTTTGGATTAGAGCCTGGTGGCTGCAGGACCTCTGAGGTTTTGTGTGAAGTGTAAGCACTGTCCTTAGAAATCATGGCAGCCTGGGAGACTCATGTGGGCACCTCCTCAGACCTGCCGTACCCTTAACATCCGGTCATATATTCTAGTGGGGGTAATCGTGTCCTCAAACAGAAAAGGATTTATCTGAAACTTACGTAAAGCAAAGAGAGACTTTCCCAAGCCAGGAGTTTTTATCTCACAGCCACCTGCTCTGGCAGCACATCTCAAAGGAGGGCCATACAGTGCTTTGTTTTCCTGCGGCCATGGCGCTTTGTACAGATCACTGGACGCCTGCAGCTGTGCTCTCACATCACGAGTGGGCCCACTTGTGAGAAATTCTAAACCAACAGCTTGGTTTGGTCAACAGAGTGCGCCTTTACGGGGTGGGAGTGGAGGATGTTTTTATGTAGATAAGGATCATAGTCTGAACTGGTCGTTAATAATTGCCACGTGTATAGAATAGAATACGCTGTTTCAAAAATTAATCTCCCTGTTTAGTCGAGCCGGTGAAAGTCTGCGTCAGCAGCCATGCTTCCGTGCGGGGTGAATGGGCCTGTAGCGTGGAATCCAGGTAATCTGGAGATTCAGTGAATAACTTTGATTACGGGCATATAGCCTCCTGAAGTGTGAAGGACATTGTTAGTTCAGGAATTAAATCTGAGAATTAAGTCGTTATACATTTTATGAAGGGTGCTACTCTGAAATTGCAGTAAGCATCTTGAATTCTCCACCGCTCATTTTTAATGAGAACGATTTCCCACTTTATTGGTATGTAATTTCCTGCTGTTAATCCCCTCGTTGATGATAAAAGTGGTGAGCTTCTTGGCTTCCAGCTTCTGGTCTGACGAGCCCCGCGTGGGCAGGAACTGCTGAGGGCACAGTGTGGAGGGCATAAGGGAGCCGTGCCCAGGAGGCGGGGTGGTGCCCAGTAGTGGAGTCGCCGTAAGGAAGGCACAGGAGTCGCCCAGTTGATGTGGGCACAGCCCTCCTTCCAGGTTCTGGCCCGGCCACCCTCACATGGGCTTCAGCGTGGACTCTGTCCTTCAGATGAGGATGTCGGCCCCTGGAGCCCGAGCGTGTCTCACGGGGCACAGGGAGGAAGAATGTGTGAGGAGTCAGTTGCAGGAGGAAGGACCTCGCATGAGCATGTGGTTTCCTTCGGACATCCAGAGGGGCTGCTTCCCGAGCTAGGAGTAAGGAAGGCGGAGTGGTCCTTGGACCTGTGGGAAGCCTGTGGGAGAGCACGCTTATCTGCGCGACTTCTGAGGACTCACAACCCCGAGCCCCATCATAGGAACCAGGCTAAGGACCCCTGTTAGGTGGAAAGATGTTGATTTGGTGCAAAAAAGGATGGCCTTCCGTCAGGCCTGCCGCTAGGTGAGTTTTCGCCCCCCAGAATATTGTGAAATTCAGAACTAGCCGGAGTGTCTTGTAACCAGGACAGGGCCAGTCCCCCAATTGAAATGCCCCTTTATTTTACGATCGACAGAAAAGCCGGAGTTGTTTTCTGTTTTAAGTCCGTGGCCAGCGGCAGGAGGAAAACCGGTAACGAGAGTGTGTGTGTCTGTCCTAGCCTCCCACAGCCAAGATGCACGCCATCATCGAGCGCACGGCCAACTTCGTGTGCAAGCAGGGGGCGCAGTTCGAGATCATGCTGAAAGCCAAGCAGGCCCGCAACTCTCAGTTCGACTTCCTGCGCTTCGACCACTACCTCAACCCCTACTACAAGTTCATCCAGAAGGCCATGAAGGAGGGGCGCTACCCCGTGCTGGCGGGGAGCAAGAGCGACGAGAAACAGAGTACGTGGGCTGAGCGGGCGCCGGGGCGGCGCTCGGGGAAGCACGCGCGGGGTCTGCCCTGGGACCCTGCAGTGTGTGCAAGACCCTGCTGCCGCCCAGCACGTGGCGCGCGGCTCTCCTCACTACGCCGAGAAAATGCATCTTAGTCAGCATCTCTGTGGATGGACGAGGCGTCACCGAGGACGGTGCCGTCGCAGCGTAACCGTCCGAACTGCTGTTTGCCTTCCGTTTGGCTGGGACGTTACTGAGAAAGCAGGGCTGCCCCGCACCCGGTGCCCAGGGCCCAGCTTAGGTGCCACGTGTCCACAAAGTGACATGGCCCATTTCATTGTCTCTGCCTTAAGCTGTTGTTCTTATAACAGTATCTAAATTGGGGATTCTTCCTGCAAAGGCCAGTTAACTCTATTTTGAGTAATATTCAGAGACAGCAGTCTGTACGTCTGCCACTGAATTTTCTCTTAAGCTGAAACCTGATTTTCAAAATCAGTTGTACGTATCTTATGGCAGATCTCATCTCTGTTTATTGTAGTTTTAAGAAAAAACATTTATTGCTGTTACTTTACGTTTCATGAATCAGTAAGATACCTGTTGGGTTTTTGTTTTGTTTTGTTTTGATTTGAGATCTGTAATGGCGATGGACTAGCAAACGCTGGAGGGCGGGCCCTTCCTTTCACCTGGCTTCCTACCGAACTACTTGGGTGGCAGGATTACCAGAATAGTCCAAGAGGTGTTTGGGGCAAATAACCAGGAAATGACTGCATAGACCTCTGCTTTTGTCCGCTTCTGAGTTGTTACATAGCTGATTTGTACCTTTCCTCTCACCAACGCTAGAACCTTGAAATGTGCTTTTGCTTGCAGAGTCCGGGGTCAGCTCTGACAACGAGGACGACGACGACGAGGAAGACGGGAACTACCTGCACCCGTCGCTCTTTGCTTCCAAGAAGTGTAACCGCCTGGAAGAGCTGATGAAGGTTTTTATCTTGTCATTGAACCTTGTTTCTTCTGCCATAACTAAACTTCTGCTAATTTGGTTTGGGGAAATTACTTGGCAAGCATTTCTTTTGTATAATAGCTCTATCTTATTTTATCATCACTGAGGTCTGTTTTACATTTTTGTTTTTTACTTGGTGGCAGAGGCTCTCATTCCTTTATTTCTTATGTATCCCATTTTATAAAATTCACGAGCACGTTATTTTCATTTTATGACAAGTGTGCCATTTGGGGTATTAGAATAAGTAGAGTTTCGGTTCAGACTTGGAAATTGTTTCATCGTGTAGATTCCATTGTGATGAGATTGGATTTTATAGGTGTCCAGAGTATGTGCTGCTGGAAATAATCTGTTCCCTTCACAGGGACATCTTATGTTACCAGAAATATAAATTTTGCTTATTTTCCTGTTCTCCCTGCTGTAAAGGAGCTGCTCGGTGTTATATGGGCAGTTCACACACTCCTGCGGCAGTGTGCGATATGCACACAGGCGTCCCAGGGACTTCGGCACATAGGCTCAGTGCCGTGCGGTGTGGCTGACCCTGTGAGGGGATGCCAGCCAATCGATGGGGCTCAAAGAGCTGCCGGTGATTATAAATCAGACATTGCTCTAAGGAAGGACACAGTTTCAAGTTGTGAGTGATCTTGGCCGCTCACACTTGTCAGTAGCAATCTAGTCCTGCTCACTCGTTTCTTTGCTTAGCGGTTACGAGGAAGATGGAAGCCACCCTCCGGGACTTACAGCCTGGGCTGTGACACCCTCAGCTCCTCCAGGACTCACAGCCTGGGCCACAGTCCGTCAGGGCCCTGTGTGTGCACATGTGTGTGTAGGCATGTGTGTGCCGAGGTTTTCCTGAAGCGCATGCACTGTGTTCTAGACTGGAGCTGAGCCTTCTGGCCACAGAAGAGTGGCGTGTGACTGTGCCCTGTCTCTGTCCGCAGCCTTTGAAGGTGGTGGACCCGGACCACCCCCTTGCCATGCTGGTCCGCAAAGCCCAGGCCGACAGTCCCGCCCCCACCCCACCTGCGGCCGACGGTGCCGCCGTGCAGCCCACCCAGGCGGAATACACCGCTGACTGTGAGTACCTGGCTGGGCCCCTCCGGCTGCACCCGCTGCAGGGCGTCCCGAGAGGGGTGGGGCAGGCGGTGCAGGTCTGGCAGAGGCGCCCAGAGGCGCTCAGGTCCCTGGGCCTTTATGTTCAGCCGTCCTTAGCCTGCGGCCTCGTCCTCTTGTCAGTCTCCAGCATCAGCTGTGCATTCCAGGAAGAACGAGGCGGAAGGGCAGGGGCAGAAAGCAGGGCCTGGGGGCCTCTGCCCCTCTTCAGGGACCTCCCCAGAAGCTATGCCCGGTGGCGTCCTTTCACTCATGGACCGGGCCGGTGTCCCCATCTTCCCATCCCGCACAGAGGCTGGGAAGTGGCCTTTCGGTCAGACACAGTGCTGCCCTCGACAGAAGCAGGTTCTGTTAGGAGCGGGGAGGATGGACACCGGTGAGCGTGTGGTATCTGCCAGAGACGGCGTGCACCGCCTCAGCTGGCCCCACGCCCTCCCCCGAACTTGCTCATTACTGCAGATGACTCACAGAGGGCAGAGCTTGAAGCTCTCTCAAGAAAGCATTTGAAGTATTTGACCTTGGTCTCGCTGTCAGGTCTTTTTAAAATTATTTCCTTCAGGGGTTAAATGCTGAATGAGAGGAGACCGTTTAGCAAAGCCCAGGAACCCAGCTGTCCAGCCCACTTCACGTGGACGTCGGATCTGATGAACCCACCTGTAAAGCTTGTCACGTCCCGTTAGAGACGGGGCGGTCAGCCTGAGATTAATTCTCCTAAATGCCAGCTGCTCGTTATTCGGGACCGAGCTTCGTTAGAATGGTAGCCATGTCCTTCCGCACGTCCCTTCCAGCACTGGCATCGGTAATGTATCGCTTTGATGTGCTCAATTAACATTTTTAGACTTTGAAAATCAGTTACTTGAGTGAACTTAATGCGTGTGTCCTTAAAAAACCTGTTAAAGAACTTACATGGTTTCTTTAAATGATTGAGTCGAGTCAGTTGCATTTCTTTGTTCGAGTCAAGGCAGAGCTGGTGTCGCACAGGTGCCAGCCCCTGTCTGTCAGAGACGGGTGCTCCCTGAGGTGTCCACAGGGCCCTCCCGCGGCCCGCGCCCAGCAGGGTTTTATTCAGCAGCCCACACACGTGAACTGGGCTCAGCAGCGACCAGGACACTGCCTCCATCCCCCTTCAGTCCTGGCAAAAGTTCACGAGCTGGAATGTCTCTGGCTGCCTCAGTTTCCATGCGCTTCCACTGGCTCCCTCAGCTGTTAAGCATGGTTGTCGGGGAAGGGATCGAAATGCAGGACAGTGACCGTACCTGATTATTCGCTCTGCTTATCACCGGCGTGCGTACAGCTATATGCTGAGGCCGGAAATGATCCGGTGTGTCTGCAAACCCACAGAGCTGGGCAGCAGAGAGGACAGAAGCTGACGGGGGCGCGGTCCAAAGTGGCTGCTGTGTGACACCCGGTGTTTCTGCAGATCCCATGGTCTGAGTGGTGATAGTGGCCTGGGCCAAGCAATGGCGGTGTGAAGATCAGAGGGGTGGGCAGGTTCCAGGGAGCTCACTCAGTCCCTCCTGAACCCCACCCAGGGCCCCACAGGCCGAGCCGAGCTGTGGGAGAGTTCTGTGCTAGTGTACACACACCCTGCAGGCCAGCCCGAGCTGTGACGCCTGGCTCCCGCAGGCCAGCCCAAGCTGTGACGCCTGGCTCCCACAGGCCAGCCTCAGCTGTGACGTCTGGCTCCCACAGGCCAGCCCGAGCTGTGACATCTGGCTCCCGCCTGACCCATGCTCCCCACCTGGCAGTGGCCCAGCAGGGACAGCAGTTAGTGACCACTTCTTCCCTCAATGAAGCAGTTATTTTGACATCTGTCTTCTCCCCGACACATTTGGGAAAGTGACAGGAGTTTGAGGATCGCACCTCGTGTTACGGTTTATTTTAGGACACATGCCCTGTGCTGAGGGCCAGCCTCAGTCTAACCTGTCTAGCTCAGTGGAGCCTGCAGACAGAACCGTGGTTCATCAGACGTGCATTGGCCGTGCCAGAGGGCAGGGACTAAGCAAGAATGTTTAGGTGAAATGTCTCAGTTTACAAATGTCAGCAAAAATTCATATTTTGTAAAAATAGAAGGCAACCCACCAACACATGGCAAGGCAGGAGCTGCTCAGAGGCACCCGCCTGTGTCCAGCTTCTGCTGGGTGCGGGAGGAGTCACGGGTGCAGGGCAGTGGGACACGGGCGGCCCAGAGCTTCTCCATGGTACCGTGCTCAGCAGTGGTCAGTGCTGCTCAGGCTAGGGTCCTGGAGTTCAAGGGCGGGACCCTAGGTGGAGCGGAGTGAATGGGTGGTGTAGAGGTGGGGGACTGGGCACGACCCCTTGTGAAACTGGGCTGTGAAGAGGGGAAGGGGGCAGTGCCTGGTGGAGAGTGAGCAGCCCCATGAGAGCCCCCTCTGAGCGTGGGGCACCTGTCCAGGACCCAGGGGTCTTAGAGTGGGAGGTGGCCTGGGTGGTTGGCTGGCCTGTCTGGTTTCCAGGAAGAGCCGTGGGCTGGAACTGTCAGAGTAACACCTACCCGAAGTCAATGTAAGCACCTGCACTCAGGTTCTTAAAGGTATTGGTTTTTATCTGTGGGTACATTCTGTGGTTATCTGAAAAGAGCCGGCAAGGACATGGAAATGTAGAAGAGAGGCACGATAAAGCAAGGTGTGCCCTAGCAGATCATGAAGTGAGACGTTACGGTAGAAGACCTCTCAGGGCCTAAATAGCTGGCTGTTTAAACGAAATGTGTGATTAGAACAGGTCTCAAAACGCTGCGTACGGGCAGGAAACATCTTTGAACTTGAAACATGGAAGTGAGCTATCGGCGCGTCCTGTGCTGTGGGGCCGTGGCCTTCGTGGACAGGCACCCTCAGCTCAGCCATGCTGGTAGGGCGAGGTGAGCACAGGCGCCCTGAGCAAAACTGCTGGCTGGCTGTGTGGCGTCGAGGCCTTTATGATCACCTATCCCTCTAGTTCCGCAAGTGCTTTGTAAGCAGCTGGCCAGTCTTTCCAAAGGATGCGGTTTCGTTTTCACAGAGGCAGTAATTCTCTTTCTCACATTTCATCTGTTGCCACAAATTTTAACTAAATGCACAATCACGGTAAGGTTAACTGGAAAAATAGTTTAAGAAAAAAACTACTGGTGAGAACAAACAGGCCCCACCGTCTGCAGGGGAGCACTCTGCCCTGGTGTGTGGGGGCAGTCATGGCGCCTGGGCCCAGCACCAAAACCAGGAACCCCAGAGGCGAGAAGGCGTGAGAGCCTGGAAAAGGAAAGGTGGCCGACTAGCAAGGAAGCGACGTCTTAGGAAGAGCGGTGTTGGCAGAAAGCTGTTTGGGAAACGGATCTCATTGGGGCCTCGCCTTTCGTCCAACAACAGAATTGCTTCCAGGTGTTAAGTGCAGATGTGAGGACCCTCAGGAAACTAGGACACTTCAGCAGATAACCAGCTAATTGAAGCCAACAGACATTTTCAACTAATGGGAAAAATAAAACCGCCGAGAAAGCAGAAAAAACTGTCTTAACATACAAACAGCTTTTGCAGTCAAATTGGGGGCGGGGGGAGTTATTGTCCAGTAGAAAAACAGCTTTTACATTTTAATAGGGAAAAACTAATAGCGCAGTAGGGAAATGAACTGCAGGGTGAATAATTCACGAAGGTAAAAAGGCCGTACGTTTTTCTAACGTCTGCCCTTCTCCCCACTCAAACAGCATGATGTGTGCTGACTTAGGACCTAACGTGCGTAGGAACTAAAATGCACTATCCCCTTACCCTGGCCGCGGCCTACGTGGTAGGTACACAAGACGGTCACAGCAGGAAGATACACACGCAGGCATGCAGGATAGTTTGGAATCATAAGCCTTAGGATCAAATCGAGGCTTCTGGGCTGCTGAAGTGTTATTTCATACGTACACGTTTGAATTTATTAACAGTTACAGAGAGTAAGCGGAAGAAACCCAGATGCTGCTGCAGCGACCTGTCATCGTCCCGCTGTCACGGCAGCAAAGGAGGAAAGGACAGGCGGGAGGGCGAGCCGGCGGAGAAGGCAGGCCTCTCCCGGGGCTCTGCCGCCGCGTGCAGACGGCCGTGTCAGGACAGAGCCACAGTGTTGCTGTAAGGGACATGTTTGGTAGCAGCTGGGCGGAGATGCCCTCCGCATCCCTCAGAGGAGCGCAGATGGGATAAGCGTCAGATTAGGGCGCGCTCACCCGGCCTCGGGGAGCTGGCATTAGCTGGAGCAAGGCATGTGCTCTGGGAACAAATGCTGCCCAAGACGGGTCGATGTGGAACCAGGAGAGCAGGGCTAGCGGGAGACCCCGTGTTCAGTTCACAAGTGAGGGGAGTGAACCGCGTTCATCCGCAGAAAAAGACAGCTTTTGTGTGATGCTTGCTTTGAAACTAAGCTCGTATCCGGAAGTGATCCTTTGCGGCTCTGTGATTTCCGGCTGCAGTCTCATGCTGTCGGTCAGGGGGCAGCTCGAGCCGTCCTGAGCAGGGCTACCCTGCAGGCTGGGCTCCCCTCCCACTGGGGCTGTCACAGGTGGCTGGAGTCGTCACAGGTGACTGGAGTCGCGCTACAGACCAGAGATTTTCCTAAATGTTGGCAGCCTGGGAAGAAAAGCATCTATTTTTATTGTGAAGGAATTTTTCTAGAAGTTCCTTAAATATAGATACGTAAAACTAATAATTTCTTTCGTTTGTTAGCCTGACAGTGAACTATTTTCATGCACTTTATTTTCTGTTATTATTTAGTTGTCTTCTGCTATTTAGCTATAAATCCTTGCAGAAGAGCCTAATAAATAAAACTTAATTATGCAAGAAGCAATAATACTGAAATACTGCCCGATATTATACCATGCAGTTTTTAAAAAATAAAATGCCAACTCGCTTTTTAAAAAATGTTTCATTCTATAAATAGCTTAAGTGAAATTAAACCACATCGTGTGGCTATACTTGGTATTTTCTTCTATCCACTTTTTAAATGTGGTTTGTCTGTTGTTTATGACATTTTCTGTTTTTGTTTGTTTGTTTTTGCAAAACCATGACCTTGAAGTGCTTTCCTTACCTTCTAAACCCTTTTTAAAATGGCTTTATTGTCAGTCAAGAGAAGTAAAAGAAGATATTACCTAAGACCCCACCATCCAGAAATAGTCTTTTTCCCACAGAATTTCATCACTTTTGATTATACACCAACTAGTTTATCTTTCAGTTTTTCACAAAGAAAATTAAGAAACATCCGCATGTTATATGGTTTTAAAATCCTAATTCCCAATTCCTTTACATATAAGATGGAGGGTCTGGCAGTTGTGTCCACTGTCACAGACTTCCATTCTATTCTGTTCTGCGATATGGCACCTCCTGAAAAGTCACGGGCACACTCAAAACATGTCTCAAACGCAGTAAAAATGTACGCACAATAAAGGTGATTTACAGGGACAAGGAAGGAGTGCGACTTCCCTTGGCCGTGATTCAGAAGTTAGAGCCCTAGCCGAAGTCAGGGCACAGCAGGGGGAGAGGCGAGCACAGCTGTGCAGGACAGGCTGCTGGGCGCGCTGCTCGCCGGGACGAAACTGCTCAGTCTTGCCGCAAGAACTGAACCAAGTGAAAAGGAAGTGCTGTGGCTTCCTGCTGTTCACCTCTGGATCGGGTCCGCAGTCTGTCTTCTTCATGTGGGACATGATCTTGGTGAGGACCTCCAGAAGTAAAGTGCCATTTGGGTAAACGAAGCAGAAGGCTTCGCTATTCCCGGGGCTCGGTTGTGCCTCCTGGACGGGAAGCATTTTGTAGACAAAGTTATGTTTCACAAAACTGAAAGGTCATTCAGGTGAAGGGACAAGACCTTTTCCACAGACACTTAAAATCTGAAACTTTGAAAGGGCCCTTATGGCTGAACCACTGTGTGTTACCGTTGTAAGGCTTCTGGGGGTGGATGCACTTGCTGGCCTGTTCTTCCCGTGGGGCCGCACGAGAAGCCCCCCCTTCATCCTGCAGCTCAGCCCAAATGCCTGTTTCTTGCTCCAGTAGCTTCACGCTGCGTGGCCCATGAGTTGACGTCGGGGCCTTCTGCCGGGGTCTGCAGGAGTGCCTTCTCTTCCCGTGGAACAGATCCCTGGAACACTGCCTGTGGCTCCTCCACCTGTTCTTCCGTTCCTATCATTGTGACACGGCTTCGTGTGAAGTAGACAGGTGTTCAGGAACCTCTTCATTTTGTCACCTCTGAGGTGGCACCGCGTGGTCTGAGCTGGCCGTGCACACGCAGGCGTTAGGGGGAAATGCTGAAGTGCCACCCGCGTCAGCGACTCCAGTGCGTCTTCAGCTCATCCGACCCCCGTTCCAGTCACACACACTCCTCCCCCCTTTACTCCCCCCCCCCCAACCTGCTGCTTCCCATCTGGCACCTTAATTTTGTTCTCCTGTTGAGCAAGTCAGACCCCATTCCAGTATAAACCTCACGAAAGCTTGCGTACACTGGAAGTTCGAACTTCTTACAGCTCGGCTTCTTTAGCACTAAAGAGATGTCGCGAGCTGCCAGTGCCTGAACTCCTTTCGAACAGTCTTGGTTCTTCCCTGAAAAGTCACCTCCCACAGCATGAGTTTGTCCACTCCAGTCTGCCCGGAAGCAAAGCAGCGGCCATCCCCTTCCGAGTGTAGTGTCCACTGGTGGTCCAGCGGAGGCCTGCAGAGCGTTCACGAGGGGCTGAGTCCTCAAGGGCTTAATCTGCGTGGTGCCTGTTAAGTCTGCGTTTTGTTCTGGCTCACATGCCATCAGCATCTTCACGAGGAGTGTGTTGCATCATGCTCTTTGGGCTGACTTGCTTTTCATTGTGTCTTGTCTTACACAAACGCATCCTGTGCTCAGCAGTAGGATCTGTGGTTAATGGTGCCCAGCACAGACTCTGAAGCCCTGTGGTACACACTCAGTGTCATGGTCCGGCTTTGTGGCAGCAACTCGGGCTCTTTTTTCTCTCTATGCTCTTGCTAGTGTGGTCTTTTTTCTCGTCATTTCTCTACTTTGACACAGGTTTTCTGTGTGAAGGAGTCTAGACTCCTTTTTTGCAGTGTGAACTAGAGCTGCTGTGCTGTGCCAGGGAGGAACGCTCCGGAAGGTGGCTGGGCCGGGCTCCTGCAGTCCCCCCTCCATTGCCTCCTGGAGGAGGGTCGTCCTTAACAGAAGCCATATCCTGCTGGTCGTTACGGACTTGTTTCCTTCAGCTGAGGACACTGGGCATGGGGGCTTCTGGACTGGGCCAGTTTCCTTACCGGGTGCAAGGTCCACGGGAAGTGACAGGCTGCTCTGCAAGTCGACCCATTTTGTGTCCACCCAGCAGCCACGCTCGCACTGTCCACAGTAATGACGTCACCACTGCCCAACGTGCTGCCCACCGCTCCGCTCGTGTCCACGTAAACCCGCATCGGGGTCTCACTCCGGAGCTGGCCGTTGCATCACCTCCAGAAAGAGCCATTTTCAACATGATGCAACTGCCATGGACACAGTGGAGAAAACAGGCCGTCATGGTAAATAAAGAAGAAAAATGAGAAGCAAGCATCTGTAGACTGCAGTTAATCTTCATGCAAAGATATGGCTGTGTAGATGAAAACACTTGCGTTAAAGTGGAAATAAGTCTTCTAATTTTACGTGAATTAACACAAGAACCTATAATCGAACATCAAAGTGAAGTAATGCTGAACCACAGATAAAAGTTTCTTCCATATCAAGAATTCGGTTCTAAAGATTAGAAGACTATTAAAGAGGTTGGAATTGTAGGGGTTTTTTAGCTGTATTCTCTGTCTGAGATGTTATTAATTAACTGAAACGAGAGGACAGGGAGGGCTCCCACGATGCCTTGCTTCGCCCGTCCCTTCCCTCTGTCCTGTGTGACGTCATGCTGCTCTCCTGACCTGCAGTGACAGTCTCATTGTGTCTGGGACCTCACTGTGTGTCTCAGTGCTGTGGTCTGGTGGGTCGGTTTCCTCACTGCAGCCCCCCACTCAAGTTCTTACCTGCTTCATCTCTTGGGGGGTTCGAATTTCATAAACAAGTTTTTGCAGAAGTTCTGGTTCATGACTTCTTGCGTAATTGAAAAAGGGCTCCCTTTGGCCCTGGTGTAAGTGGTAAAGGCTGTGTGGGTATAAAGTTCTTGGGTAGTGTTTTCATTCCCAGATCGCAGTGCGGCCTGGGCCGGCTGACGTCTGCCGCTGACCGTGTGTGGCTTTCTTGGTTGGCTGGTTCTCAGCCATTGCTCCTGGGTGTGGCTCTCTGTGACCTCTCATGCTTGGAAATGTCTGTCGTCTTTTGACACAAATATTAACAGAACTTGGTGAGAGTAATACACTGTTGTCACACTCGCCCAGGACTGAGGGGCCTTGCCGAGCACTCCCGGATCGAATGTTCTGTGAGAGGCGGGGCAGCGTCACCCCCACCCTCGCCCCACTTAGCGGCTGCTTGCCTGACTGGATGCCTGACAACGTTTTCCTGTACCCTTGAGTTTAGTAACTTAATCAGCTAGCATTCCCCAGTTTTCCTGGGACAAACCATCTAATTGTTATTTCCAGGAAATTATTTTATTTTGCACCTTTGAGCACCTTCTCTGTTTTGTTTGTTGGCCTCTCTGCTGAAAGGACCAGTTTCCTTACTTCGGACCACCTTTTTCTTCTGTGTCTGTCATTTTCTCTTTGGTGTCGATCTCTGTTCCCTTGGCGTTCAGCGTGGCCATGTCCATCTTCTGGCCGTCCCCTCTCTAGCAATGACTGGAGTTTTCAGCCGCAGCTGTTCTCTTCGTTGCTGATTAAAATGTATTGGTTCTGTCATGGTGTTGTTATGGTTCTCAGTTTGTCCTCTGAGCTCCCAGCGGGGTTGGCAAGCCTCTGAAGAGACCAGTCACAATGTCCTTGACATGAGGGTCATGCTCTCTGTCCAGCGACACACCTCTACTGTGGCGTGAAGAAAGCCGCACAGCCATCCTTAACAAGGCAGAGGGGGGCTCCAACAGAACTGAATTTACGGGCACCAAAATTTGAATTTCATGGAATGTTATGTTGTGAAATGTTGTTCTGTGTCATTTTCAACCATGTAAAAATGTGAGAACCGTCTGAGCTCCCCCAGACTACACAGAAGTGGCGGAGCCCAGTCACCGCCCCGGGGGTGCAGGACCCACCACCTCACTGCTAGTTTATTTCCTTCTCTTTGTGTTCCATTGACCTTCCCAGCAAACTGCCTGTGGCCCAGGACCCTCAGCGGGCGCCCGGGCTGGGCTGTTTGCTTCCTGACCGAATGCTGGGCCCCTTGCGTGCGATGTGCCTTTCTGGTCTGTCTCTTGCTGACTGGACCTGCATTCACCCTGCCGTCCCCATGTCCCCACCAACGTTGCAGTGCTGTGCCACCCTGGTTGTCCCCACACTGTGCCCACTTTGGGTCATTTGTCTTCCCCCAGGTGCAGCCCCTATGCTCCTGTGAGGGGCCGAGGGGCCTGGAGCAGGCAACCTGCATGTGCCTTTGCTTCTCTGAATGTGTACTGCAGGCACAGGCTTAGGCCCTCCTCTTCACCCAGAGTGTTCTAGGAACTTCTTGAGAAACAGGCCTCCAAAACCTCAGCACAGGATTGAAAATTCCAAACTTTGTCCTTGGGGGTCACTGATGACGATTTTAAGTGGTGGTTACGGGCAGGTTTTTCTAGGAAAAAGTTTATTCGCTAAAAAGAGAGAGATTCCTTCTAAACTCTGGGCTGCAACCTCCAGGCAGCACATTCCTGTCTAAAACTGCTCACTGGTGGCTTTCCAGCTTTCCAGCCTGCAGCCCTGTGGCACCACAGGACCGGCCAGCGCTTCAGATTCCAGGGGGCTGACAGCCAAACAAGCCTCCGTTTGTGTGGGGACTTCCTCTAACACTGGGTTGTCTGGAGGGCGCAGGAAGTCAGTCAAATGAACGGGCTTGTGGTGAGCCTGAGTCGCGAGGCCCTTTCGCGGGACCCTATTCTCCAGGGTGGCGCGGGTGGTCTCAAGGCTTCTCTCAGTTGGAGCACCTTGAGACTGAGTGCGAGGGGCTAAACAGCAGTATTCTTTTACTTAAAGACTGTGGACTTAGCATTTGAAGGAGTTCTGGGTTTGTTTGACTGTGGTTCTTTCCTTGCATACAAGGTTGCATATTAGAGCTAAGAGATAAGTACCCCGCCTACAGCCTGCGGCAGATGACAGCCAGAGGGATCTTTTAGGAATTCTTAAAAAGTATCTGGGTCCAGGAGGTAAAGCCAATCTTGAGAATGGAGACGGGAGACAGCTGAGTGGATAAGCCCCAGCGAAGGGAGACAGGTTTTCAGCCTCTCTTCTCTGCTGCTACTTCCGAGGGACCTAGAAGGCTTTGCTCACGCTCAGAAATGCGGAACGTGCTGTCGGTGTTTAAATACACATATCATTGTGATCTCTCCTGTGTAAAGAAAGCACAACTTCAAGTGTGGTAGGAAAAAGTCTCTAAACAGGTGGCCTGCTCTCATCCGGAGGACCTGGAATGCTAATGCCAATGCCAAGGTCAGGAATCAGACCCTGCAGACCAAATCAACACCTTTGGTAAGGTTTCATTTCAGCCAGGGGCAGTAGGATGGAAGCTCACCTTAAACAGTGGACTCACCATGAAAGTGATTTTGTCCCAACGTTGGTCTGCCAGCCAAGTCAGTCTAGGGGTCGTGGTGTGGTACCCAGTGGGCACCTCCCGCCAGTGACCGGCTGGTCCCAGCACTGTCGTCTGTGAATCCCCTTCCTAGAATCTGACTTGGCTGTGAAGTAGCGTCAGTGGACACAGCTGTGGTTTGGGGAACTTTCTGCCCTGCTGGGCATGGCGTTACACAGTAGGACACGGGGTTGACAGGAACTTGAGGGGGAGGCTAGCTCCCACATGTGTCTTGGGAGGTGCATCCCAGTCTCTCAGCAGAATCCACATTGTGCCTGAGAAATCCAGGGACACGTGGACAAAGAATGACGGTGGGACTAAGGACAGATGGTCCCTTACAGCTAGTCCATCCTTTTGGAAATCGTTTGGGCCTTATCAGCTGCCCTGTTCCCAGAGAGGCGAGTGGCACTGGCTCCTCGTTGGCCGGAAACACTCTTCCCTGGATCTGCAGCCCCCCTCC
>NW_017731894.1:1047059-1058665 GCF_001890085.2 Hipposideros armiger
CCCCGCTCCCCCCTGTCCTTCCTCTCACACAACCTCTTGTCTCTCGTGGCGGCTTTCAATGTGGGAGCCCTGCCTGCCCTGCTCTGCTCCGTCTGCTCACTTGCTAGATGGAAGCTGCAGGGGCGGGTTTGTCTGTCACGGGCGCTGCTGGACCCCCAGCCCAAGGGTCCCGGGCACGCGTGCGTGTTCAGTGAACACTGCCAGGTGGACAGACGGACCAGCAAGCGATACATTGAAAAGGAGCGTGAATAATGTTTGAGCTCTGCCCTGAGCCAAATGCAATAAATAGGAGACTCATCCTCATTTGATTGTCATTAGGACACTTTAAAGTCTTATCTTAATCAAAGTAACACACACATATTACTTTAAGCATTTATTTTGAACTGTTTTGTGCTTGAGTTTTTGATGATTACCTTCATCCCTCTAACTACCACTGTTTCTGGATTTATCAACTTCACATTCACTCTGATGTCTTCCTGTTACAACAAAGGACAGTTCAGCTCATTTGTGCCCCCCCTTAAGCCTCCTCTCCCCAAATTTACCCATGTTACCTCAAGTAATACACTTAAACCTCTGTTTTGTAATCAAAATTCAAGAGGAAACAAACAACACAGAAATAGCTGATTCATCAAGCTGCATCCATCCTCTAGTTTGGACGTGTGGACAAACTACCACCTGTGTTACGGGGCACCGGCTGTCAGGGGCCCAGGCAGTCACGGGACAGCCGGTGGCCAATGTGGGCTCCTTGTAACGGTGCCGTCTCTAAGCAAGCCAGCCTGGATCTGGGCTGCCTCACGGTCACTGCTGTGGGGACTGTGGATGACTTCCCCGGCTCATCCGTGGTGACGCTCAGGCTGCGTGTGGTGGCTGCGGCTGTGTGTCTTGAACTGGCTGCCCCTGCCCGTAGAGTGGCTGTGTGTCCCCGTGACTTCGTTTCACCGCCTCCCAGTGCTGTGTTCCCTGTCTGTGTGTTTGTTCCCTCCTGTATTTTGCTGGCGCACATCCTCCAGTAGCTTGCTCAGATCAGGGTGCACAGGAAGACAACTTGCTTTTCATCTGTGGGTGTCTGAACATGCCCCAGCTGTGCTGTCCCATTTGGTAGGTCGTTTGGCGGGCCTAGCATGGTGGGTTGAATATTGTTCCTCAGGGTTGGAAGGCTCTGGGCCGCCGTCCCCGGTAGCCTTTGCTGCTGCTGCGAAGCCTCTGGCCATTTCAGCGTTCATTCCCTCACCTGTGACTCAAACTTGTATCGGTGACATGGCCGCACGGTGCCAGTGGCTGCCATGAACAAAATCCCGTCCATCAGACACGATGAGCAAATGGACACCCGCCTCGGTCCAGGGAGCAGAACGGCCGGGGAGAGCAGCCAAGCACAGAGCAGGTTTGAAGCCCGGACTCAGAGAAGCCTGGCGGTGCGCGTGGCTGGACACTGCCTGGAGGCCCCGTGCAGGAGGCGGGGGCCTGGGGTGGACGCGTGGGGGCGCAGCAGCTGGGCCGTGAGAGAGAGCCCTGTCTCCTTGCTGCCTCTCAGCCGCGCCCACATCGTGGCGCTAGACAGACAGTGTGGTCCGAACGTTCTTGCAAGAACAAGTGCATCGGGTTTTTTAAGGAGGCACTTCTTTTTCTCCACAGACCTCAGGGAAGCTGTTTTCATTCTTAAGACAGACACGTGGTGTTTATCTCCCCTGAAGTGGTCCTCATGCGGAGGTGTGCTCACCAGCCGCCTGATCCTCAGGAACCTTTGCCGTGGGAGGATTCTCTTCTGGGAGCTAAATTTATATGAGATTGAGATCACACAGAAAGATCAGTAAATTGGTCCTGATTTGTGCAAGAAGCCAGTTGAGGAGAAGCGCGCTGGAAGATAATTAGGCAGATTTATCTGCCCTGTGTTGGGGAGCTCTGCATGTCTCCGCACACGCAGTATCAGGGGTGCTTGAGAAATGTGCCTTACGCTTTTAAGCAGCTGGATTTTTCCATACGGCTCTACCTGCCCTTAGGAAAAGTCGGTGCCCGTTGAAATTCCTCACTTGGGTTTCTTCGGAGTAGGCGTTTGTGGTACTCATGATGTTTGTTTATTAAATCACGTTAGCATGTAGCTTTCTGTGAAACCCAGTCCCCCCCTGGGAAATTCAGTCTGAAATCCTGAACAACAACCCAGCAAGGTGTGCTGAGCATGGCCGCCGGAGCTCTGGGCCAGGGACGAGGGACCTGGGCGTTCTTTCCATGCTCTGGTCCAGGCTGAGTGTTCGAGAGAATTTCTGAGTTGGGTGTTGAATATAAAAAACCGCATGCGCTCTAGCTGGTGGTCATTAACGGGTTTTCAGTTCAAGGACTTCAAGAGCTTGTGAACCAGCGGTGGTGGGAGTGCGTGTCTTCAGAGAGCCTCTGACAGGGCGATGTCAGCATGCAGGCCCCTTGTTCACGCGGGCATCTTAGCTCCGTGTGGGCCTTGCCGTCAGCCGGCTCCTCATTAAATGCTTGTCGGGTGCCTGCTGTATGCCCGGAACTGTTAAGCCCTTGATCTCTCGGGGCATCGGCTGTGCCAGCAGCCCAGAGATGGGGGGTGGGGGAGTGGGGGCGGCACTGGAGGTAAAACCTAAAAGGGGCTTCACAGCGGGCAAAAGACGCTGCATGGAGATGCCACAGTCAGAAATGGGGGGGTGTGCTGCCCACTGGAGCAGGATGGGGGGCAGTGCTGTGCTGGGCAGGGCATGGGTCTCAGGCTGCGGTTTCCCTGTCACTGTCACAGCCTCCCCAGGTCTCCTGTGTGTAGAGAAAGGGACAGAAACGATACTCTCCCTGAACTCTTTTCATCCCTCACATCAATGAAATGAGAACCTGGGGGAAACAAGAGATTTCTAAATCCTCCGCAGCAGTGGGCTCCAGGGCCTCAAGTGCCAGCAAGTGAGGCCTTCCTCACGTCACCACTGTGGGGTCTCACTGCTGCCGGCTTCCCCGACATACGTGCATGGAGATTTTCAAGCGTCTGTTCGCCGTGCAAAGTGTAATTAAAATTTCATTGGAAAGGACTCAGTCAGTGTACAGGTGAGACATCGGAGCGGGGCTCCAGGTGTCGTTCTCCTGCCTCTGCTGTGCAGTGTGGCGCCCTGGGCCGGGTCCTGGGTGTCCCTAGGGCTCCGCTGTGGGGTGGGCTGTGGCTCCAGGCTTTTAGGTTTGGGTTTTGGGTTTATTTTTATACCTGGACACAGCCTTTTCTTTCTGTGAGTTTAAATTTTTCGTTGTATCTTAGCCCGGGTTTTTAGGTGTTTGCAGGGGTGAGTTGCTAAGATACATTTATCAGCCATGTTGCCAGCACTCCAATTTTTAACACTGTTTTAATTGAACGGGATGGGCCATTCAGGACAGTCATTTAGACCAGTGCTTAGTGTGCATGTTAGGACTTTCAAGGGAATGGTACTCAGTTTCGGAAGCAACTCACTTCCGTTACATAATGATTATATTAAGTTGCAATTGCATGATATCTACTATTAGTTGGAACTTAATTGTAACCTGTTTTGGTTTTATGAATTCACATGTCTCTTTGGCTGTGGCTATTTAAAATGTATTTTAGTTTTTCTCAGGCAAGAGGCTGACGACTGTCCAGGACAGGACACAGTCTGTCTTTCGTTGAGATGTGACACTTTGGACTGGGCAGTAGCAGTCTTGCTCTCCAGACACAGGGCTGCCCTGGGGGTGTTCTCGTGGGAGGTTGGGGTTACACTCTGCTCTCACCGGTTCCATGTCGCTTTCTCCTCAGTGGTGGTGGTTCTGCCCCGGGGTCAGATGAAGGACCTCAGTAGCTTGGTGACCTGAAGGGGGTAGGTGACAGTTTCATTCTTTCAGGGATAAAGTTGCATCTTATGGAAGCATGCATTTCTATCCAAATGCTGCTTTTGGCTAGGAAAAGATGATATTTGAGCTGTCGTATCAGCCCCCTGCGCCCCACCCACATCATCAGACGTCCCATCCCCCACACACACACTTCCTTCAAACATATTTGAATGTTTCTATGGTGACGATCACGTAGACAGGATATTGGCGCCATGTTTCTTAGTTTGAAAATGCAGAATATTGTTCGTGTGTAACAGTGGTCGATGTGCTCCATCAGCTAGAAAAGAGCAGCTGGGGGGCCCGCCCGTGGAGGGTCAGTGGCGTCAGAACACCAGCAGCTGTGGAGGCTTGCAGCACGCGGGCCTCGCAGGCATCCGACCTGCGGGGCGTGGGGTGGGGGTGGGAATGGGGGCTGCAATCCGGCTGTTCTGAGAACTCGAGGTTCAGACCGCCAAGACGCTTCCTGGGGGCACACACTGCTGGAGACGCTTTCACTGTTTGCAAGTGTTTTTGTTCTAAAGTGAATTAACTGAAAATCAAAATAAACTCCTTAATCAGAAAAATCTTTTCCCCATCCTCTAATGAAGAGGAAATTAAATCTCTGTTATCAGAACTAGTCATGTATCTACAGCAGGATTAGGAGTTAAAATTCTTAATCAGATCATTGAATTTTCTGTGATTTTACTGGTTTTAATATCTGCCCCTCACCCCCCGGCCCCCCGAAAAAAAAGATGATCTAAGCTTACAGGACTTTTCATTGTTAAAACAACGGGTTGCTTGCACATGTGCCCAGAATACATGGGAAGCTATTGTACATCACTGTTCATAGCAGCAGAGCCCCACAATGGCGTTGGTGACTATCAGGATCTCCTAAAGAAGTTACAGCACGTCCTGGGGGGGCTGTGGCCACAGAGAGCCACATGGCATCAGCACTGTGCTGAGGCCACTTGAGGAAGTGAGGTGCCCGGAGGACGGAGTCGGTGTCGGTGGGGCAGCCAGCAAGGGCTTGGTCACGTCGCTTCCGTCAGCGTGGCCACCTTGGCAGGCCACACAGGAGGGTAGCTAGCTGCTGCTCGGGGGGCGCTTTTTCCCAAACCACACACTCTGAAGTTGGGGAGACCACAACTTGTCGAGGAAGGCCCACGCCCGGCTGGTCTGTCCCCACTTCCCATCGTCCCTGGACATGCCTTGACTGCCTGCCTGGCTCTTCCAGACACGTATTCGGGGGCAGCCTTTCTTGTATCAGGAAGTAAAGAAAACGGTGTGGTGCAGCGTGGGCGGAAGACACGCTGCGTTTGGAGGCTGCCCCTTTCTCACCGCCTCCTGGACCCTGCCCTTGGGTCCTCACTCCCCAAACACGCGTCTTTCCGCAGCGACTGTGGCCGCCGTGTACTACAGCTACTATGTGCTGCCGGATGGCACCTACTGCCTGGCGCCCCCCCCGCCGGGGGCCGACGTAGCCGCCTACTACGGCAGCCTGCCTGCTGGGGTGGCCGTGCCCAGCACCACCGCCCCACCGCCTCCCGGGACCACGCCACCACCGCCCCCAACCACTGCAGACGCGAGCAGTGGGGTGACCGCCACCACCATCACCACAAGGTGCGCCCCCCCTCCCCGTCCCCCGCAGCTCACCTGGTGCATCTGGGTTCTTGGGTAGGGGGTCCTTTTCATCTGGGTTATCTGAGGGTCTCTGTTACCTGAGCAGTTACGATCCAAACCCCCAAGTTCCACAGTTGCTAGGTAGGGCAACGGAGATTATCAGAGCGGACCCTGGGGCCGTGAGGGCGGAGCTCTAAGAAGGTGGGGCCCAGGTGTGTCCCAGGCGCCCCTCAGCCCCACCTGTCCTCACCCAGCATGGGCGGCTCAGTTGGGCAGGACAAAGCAACACCAGTGGGGTGAAGGGAGGCTGTGGGCCTGTGCTGTCGATGGGAGGGACCTGCGTAGCCGTTGACAGGTGGGTATCCGACCAGCACACTGCTGCCCAGTGAGGAAAGACAGGGGCAGTGGCTGGCCCCCCACCTGTCACGGGCCGCACACAGTGCTCTCCGTGTTTGTGGGCTGAGCACATTCACGTGTCCCAGGCACCCTAGGAGGTACTGGAATGTCTGAGATTGAAAAAAGTCTCTCTGGAAATGATGAAATGCTTGAATATTTCTGTGAAATGACCCACTTTCTTGCCCTGCTCAGTGGGGAAGTCAAAGGTGAAATGCAGGGTGATGGATCATGCTGTCCAGCTTTCTTTTAATATAACAAAAATCAACAGGTGATTGATTCTTGGTTGCATCTGAAAATTAGCTTATAATGGAGGGACGTGTTAGGACAAAAAAATGCACCTGTTTTTGTGACTTTAGTCTCTTCTTCAGTAAAAGCCCCATTTCCACCATTGGCGGTGACATTTTGGTCCCTGTTGTAAAGGGACCGACTTGATTGTATTGTTTGACAAGTTACCTCATAAGCAGCTCCTCCCTGTGTGTGTTTGGGACGGACGCTGGTGTCCCCGAAGTGTCTTACTTGTGACAGTGATTGTGCTCTTGTCCGCAGTGCCCTTGCTCCTGTGGCTGCCATCATCCCCCCGCCCCCCGACATTCAGCCGGTGATCGACAAGCTGGCTGAGTACGTGGCCAGGAACGGCCTTAAGTTTGAGAGCAGTGTCCGTGCCAAGAACGATCAACGGTGAGCCCCATAATTCAGTGTGGCTCGGACAGAGAGCAGCAGGGGTTTCGTGTCGCCTATTGTTTTTTAATCTAGCCGCATAATTCTTCGTTAATGTTTTTAATCCTTTCCTTATGCGTTTAGATAAAGACATCTTTTGATTATCCTGTTAAACTATAATATTTAGATGGTGTTTTTTTTTTATTGCATTCACTGTTTTTTAGTTTGCTTTGTTTTTAAAGTAACAAATGTTGCAGCTCCCTAAAATAGAAGTCTACAATTCATCCTTTTCAGGACTCTGCTGTGGAAATTTAGACATCTATGTTGGGGTTTCTTTTTGTTTGTTTGTTTGTTTTGTGCCTCGGGCAGTAAAACAGGACGTGGGCTGCGTTGCAGTGTGGCCTGTGCGACGGGGACATGGGCTGGGACTCCATACCTCAGTTGTCCTTGTCTGTAAAGTGGGCGGGATTCATTGCAGCTGCTGTGTGGAGTTGCCGAGATGCTTATGTGGTCGCTGCAGAGCGTTTAGAACAGCACCCGGCACGGCAGGTGCCCAGGCAGCAGTGGCCGCATGGTGGCACCTGGCAGCGTGTGTGTCTGCTGACGGCCGGTCCCCTTTCTGTCACAGATTTGAGTTCCTGCAGCCCTGGCACCAGTATAATGCCTACTACGAGTTTAAGAAGCAGTTCTTCCTCCAGAAAGAAGGGGGCGACAGTGCACAGGTATGGCTCGAAAGGCGGCCCGCGGCCCCTCTGGCCCGCTCACTCAGACACAGAAGCTCCTGGTCTCAGGGGTGGGACGGGCTGTGGGTTGGGCACCTGTTTGCAGGCATAATGCTGCCTAACTTCTCCACCTCTCAGAGTTGAATGAAACTGGTCGATCTGTTGAAATTTCACCCATATTTATAGTTCATTGATGACCATCAGTCCAGCATGTTCTAGAAAAAATCCCATTTCTTCAACCAGTCAATGTTTTGGTCGGCTCTTTTAGCGACTTCTGATGGAAGCCGTGTACTGTACTGTTGTACTAACATACACGTACATGTACGAAGTGTGAGCGTGCACGCTCACGGCTGATGTGGGCGCTGTCCATGGTGGACGCCCATGGCCCTTGAGCGCTGCCTGCCCACAGCACCCCTCACGCCCTCCCTCCGTGCACGTGTCCCCCCACATGTCTCTTGTGCGCCCTAGGAAGCATTTCTTCTTGTCCTTGTCATCCTTCCTCTTGCCTCCACCCTCCTTTTCGCGACATGTGGACACCCTGACCTATTTTAAACCTGTCTTGGTAGAGATAGCAGGTAGAGGCCTTGCTTATCAGCGGGTTTCTTCACACTTATCTCTGATTGCTCAAACCGAAGAAAACTGACTCATCTGTAGGCGATGTCAGTGTGGTGTTCTAAAAGTATTCTGCCATCGGTCTCCAAAGAGAAGGCAGTGAGCGTTGGTCCCCAAGACAGTGCCGGGCTGCAAGAAGCTGACAGTGGTCCAAAAGGGGGCGCCTCTGCAGTGTTTTCTGTATCAGAAAACAGCAGGTCTGAATTGAAAGTATGGTGCTTGGTGTGACTTCAGCAGGAATGTAGAAATGCGTTTGTCCAGGGAAATGTCTGTGTCCGTATATATCTCTTGTTTGACAAACGCTACATATTTTTTACACAACAGTTTACAGTCACCTTTAATCTCTGCAGGCTGTGTCAGCACCAGAGGAGGCCCCTGCAGAATCGGCTCCTGATAAGCCGAGTGACATTGGGGGGGGCGTGGCTGAGGACACAGCCGAGGCGGGGGGAAGAGGCGGCTCGGGGCCGAAGAAGGAGGTGCCGTCCAGTAAAGCCGTCCTGGACGGGAAGCTCGTGAAAGGTACGTTGCGGCCGCTGCCTTCCAGATGCTGCTCCACAGTAGGGGGAGGAGTTGGGGGTTCCCCTGGGGAGCGGGGAGAGATGCCACTGGCTCCGGGACGAGGGCGTGCCACGTCAGGCATGCTGCTCTGTAGGCCTGCGTGCTTGCTCGTACCGTCCTGGTTTGGAATTGAGGTCACCAGACGTCCACTCGTCTTAGGTGTGCCTTTGTTTGACAGCCTGGTCTACTAGGTTGCTGGAAACGGGTAGAACACTCCAGCAACGTTCCCTACCTCTCGGACTTCCGAAACTGCCTGTGCCAACAGTGGTGCCGCTGTCGTCGGCTTTCTTTATTTGTTAAAGCGAGTCCCTTGAGGCTCGACCAGGCAGAGCTCCGCTCGCCCCATCTGGTTACCTTCCGTGTTCTTGGAAGGAGTTGTAGGTCGGCCTGGACACACAGACGTGACAACAGCCAGTGTAATAAAACAAGAAACGCTGATGCGGGCACAGTAGGAAAGAATTGTATGGGAGTAGCACGTCCCACCTGGCGGGAATGAGGAAGGGGTGTTCAGGCCGGTGTCCCAGACACGGGACCGCGCCACCGGCCGGGTGGCGAGGGGGCACCACCTGGAAAGATCGCCTTGGCCAGCTGGTGGGGGCTCCACCCTCCACATAAGGTCCGGGGACCTCCAGCGGGGCCATGGCACACCGTGCACCGTTCAGATCAGAGGACTACCTTGATCCACGTGGTGACTTTGTGAAGAGGTGAGGCGGAGAAGCCACGTTGAAGGGTTTTGTTGGCACGATGGCTTGAAATAGAACTGTAACTGAAGTAGAAGAGGGCGTGTGTCGGGTGCAGGAGCACTCTGACAGCTGACAGTGACGGCTCCTGAGTCCCAGGAGAGGCACAGCCATGCGGCTGGAAGGAGCTAGGCTGCAGCTGTGACAAGGCCTTTCTCTGCAGAGGTGCCTGTCTGACAGGCCTGACCGGGAGTAGCCAGATTGACCCGATGGACTAGCAGCACTCAGTAACTTAGAAGAGCAGAAAGGTATCTGATCCTCATCCCAGAAGGCCCCCTGAGCACACATTTCCAGTCTCCCGCCTCCTCTGATTCTCACTGGAGTAACTGAAGGGATAGTGTCAGTAGGGAAGAAACAGGCGGTCCCATGATGTCTCAGAAGCACAAAACACCCCACCTGGAATTCAGCTTATAGGGAAGACAGGGACACTTTGGGACTTGGTAAAAGTGACCCCCAGGGCAGCCCACTGCCAACCAAGGAGGGGGCGGGTGGCAGGCCAAGGCAACAGCCCCACAGCTGCCCACGCGCCATGATGTTTGGTAACGGCAGGTGAATAGCACTCCCCTACTGCCGTGAGCCTGAGAATCTGGACAGCTGCCCAGCACCAGACAGGCCTGCCTCTGCCACCAAGATTGAGGGGAGCAGGGCATGCAGCAGCTCCGACGGTTCCTGAGTGACGGGAAACTTTCCAGTCTCGTGTACCCACGAAGTGGCAGGTGTCATAAACCCGCGCCCTGGAAAGGATGGCTTAGGCAGGCAGCCGTGACGCACTGAATGAAGTCAGGGAGCCTGAGGACACAGGCTCTCCTCCCAGACCTCCACGGCAAAGGTCAGGTGGAGGGAAGAAAGGGCATCCCGGGGAACACAGGCAGGCAGGCTGTCCTCCTGGGGGCGCAGGTTGGCCCATCAGACTAGGGTGTGTAACATGAACGCCACGTAATCAAGGCGTCGGGAACTCGGACTGGAAAGTATTCTGAATGCTGGAGCAGGCGGGTCAGTGCTGGACGGAGTTAGTCCCGGAAAGTGAGGACAATGAAAACATTTCTTATCAAAAAATTATCAAGTACAGTGAAAATGTCAAAAGCCCAGTGGACCAGATTCTAAATGTAAGCACCGACCTGGTCCTAGAAACATCTGGTTCACCAGGGCGCTTGGACCAGGTGTTCAATGCAGGGCTTGTTAGCTTTTAAAATCGAAAAATTGGCAATGGTTATAGGAGGCTGTGAATGAATTGGCCTGTCCGTACTGAGAAACACTGTTGCCGCTTTCAAATGGAAACATGTCTGCACTGTTCATATGGGGAGATGCTGCTGGACCAGTGGGAGCAGCAGGCTAACACCCATGTGTGACCCCATCTCATGTGTGCGTAATGTCATGCGCACCTGCCTGGGCCCGCCCACAGTTCTGTTCAGTGACTTTCCCTCTGAATGGCAGGCGATCTTTCGTTCCCATTTTCAACATTTCCCGTGGAGAATGTGTGTCACTTGAAGTTAGAAGTTAGGGATAAACACATTACCTACAAATGGAAGTGTGTTTGATGTGGAAGATGGAGGACTAGGGGCTGTGGGTTCCTGCACGAGTGTCCCCTGAGCGTCTGCAGCTCTGGGCCTGGCTCGCAGCACGTGGTGGGTACACACAACCGCCACCTAAGCCCTGCAGTCTCGCCTCTCCAGGCTCAGGGGTGAGCAGACCACAAACGCATGGCACAGGCTAAAGAGGGGAATAAAGGAGAGAGGGGACCTGTCTGAGGAGGGGTCATGGGAGCTGAGACTCGGGAACCCAGCTGACAGCTCCAGGCAGAGGGCCGCCGGAGTCCCCCATCCCTGCTCTCTAGCTGAGCCACCTGCCTGGGGGGGAAAGTTACCTGCTCTTTGTGGCCTCTTCCTCATGTGCGAATGGAAAGCGTGGCAGCCTGTGTCACGAGGGTGCCCGTGTTGAGGGAGGTGCAGTGCAGACTGCGCGTTGGGTGAGTCACCCTACAGTGCTTGTGAGTATGGCAGCCTTGGGCCCTGCGTGGGCAGGCGTGAGCCTAGCCCGCAGTGTCTGCAGCAGCAGTGAGCCTGAGTCGGACCCTGCACAGCTGCTGTGCAGAGAGCCACGTTTGCAGCTTGCTGCTGTTCCACTTTGCAGGAAGAAACAGTTTGGGAGTGATTGTTTAGAAATCATTTCGGAATGTAAAACTTTAGTCCCATGTTAACTCGAGTAATTTCAATTAACATTTAAGTGAGGCTTTCTCTCCTTTTAAGGTTTCCTGACTGTTTATTAACGAGACCATATTACAATAGGCAATTAAGGGTTGATGTTGTTAAACTGTTTTCTCTTATGGAAAATTTCAAGCATGCACAGTAACAGAGTGTGTGGTGTGATGGCTTCCACAGCCCCTCCAGCAGCCCCAGGGCCGGCCTCATTTTGCAGGGCTCGGTCCAGTGCCTGCCTGCCTGCCTCTCTCTCTCTCTCTCTCTCTCTCTCTCTCTCTCTCTCTCTCTCTCTC
>NW_017731894.1:1058694-1074588 GCF_001890085.2 Hipposideros armiger
CACACACACACACACACACACACACACCCATTTTGCAGGGCTCGGTCCAGTGCCTGCCTGCCTCACACACACACACACACACACACACCCGCCCCCAGTGCATTTTGGAGCAAGTTCCCAGCACATACACAGCATTTTATCCATAAATGTTTCGCATGTGTCCCCAGAGGTTAGGATGGGTCTTAACACGAGCACAGTGAGCTGGGTGGCACTGGCTCCCCAACAAGGCGCGGCTTTGATGCCCGGCGTGCTGGCAGTTTTCGGGGTGCTTGGGGACGTGCACCTGCAGTGCCAGCCTCTGCCGTTGCTCCTGTCACTCTGATGTGTCCCTCTCCCAGCGCCGAACACTCTGGGTGCACTCTGTAGCTCGAGGGGTTATGTCACAGACCTGGGACAGTAACACGCTTCAGGCCGCACGTGGGTTTGGGAGAACCTGGGGTTCAAGTGGGGTTGCTGATGGTCACAGCCCCTTCTAGAACTTGCCTTCGTGGACCCAGAACCCTCTTCCTTCCCAGAGCTGGCTGGTTTGCACTAAAATCTCCCTTCATTGTGGTTTACTTGAATGTCCTCCATAAATAATAACTCATGGTTTTTAAAAATACAGCATCTTATTAATAGGTGTGGTTAAGAGCCAGTCGCCATAGTGTCTGACGGAGAAAGGGACTCGGTGAGTGAGTGTCGGGTGGATGGGGGCGGGGAAGGAGGCGCTTCCTCTGGGGCCTTTGTTCTTCTCGTACATGAAAACCCTCAGATATTCTAGGGGAGGCAGTTGAACCTAAACTTCTGTTGTGCCCAGTTTAAAGCCTTCTTACTGGTGTAAGAACAGTCTGACAATGCCCAGCACAAAGTTGACCGCATGAAGGGGCTCCTATAACTGTTGCTTTGTAAGAAGGGCCGTTTTACAGAGTTGGGATTGTTTTACCTTTTCGCGGTGGAGTCTCATCACATGCCAACAGGCAAACCCAGCTGTTGCTGAGCCCAGAGAACTGACCGCTGACACCCACCCTCAGGGAGTGCCTCCCTGACGTGGCCCTCAGGCGTGGCTCGCACGTGGGCCTCACTGTCCCTGGGCCCCCCTGTATAAGCTGTGGCTCCATGCAGACGTCCCCCACACCGCTGGCGCTCGTGGGGACGGCGGGCCCACGAGGATTTCTGCTCTGTGTTTCCAGTTACCTGGAAATGTGCTAACCATTCTCACCTTTTCTCAATAGCTTCATTTGCTCCAATAAGCTTTGCGATCAAGGCCAAAGAGAATGATCTCCTTCCCTTGGAAAAAAACCGTGTTAAACTAGATGACGACAGTGATGATGATGAAGAAAGCAAAGAAGGCCAAGAAAGTTCCAGCAGCGCCCCAAGCGCTAACCTGGCAGTGACCCCGCCCTGTGCAGTGGTTGAGGAGAAGCGGCCCCCGCTTACCCAGGAGGAGCTAGAAGCAAAGCAAGGTTTGTCTGTGTTTTGAACCCTTTGAAAGAAAAAAGTGCCTAAATACAAGATTAACCCACTAAGCCAGAATCGCCAACGCTGCCAGCCAGAGTCTCAGCCTGCGGGAACCAGACCCCGGGGGAGCTGCGTGGTGCCTGTGGACATTTGCAGAGCTGTCAGTCGCAGCGCTGACCCCTTAGCCTAGAGGCAGTGCTGCAGGGGGACAGTCTGTGTGCAGGGGGGCTGCCGCCTCGCCCGGGCACTTTAATGGAGGGGCCTTTCTGCTTGGGCGGTGACCCTGGGGCAAGTGTCCGACTAGGAGCCACCCCTGCCCTTTGTGTGACCATCTCCCAGCAGAACCATCAGGCCCTTGATGGTGCCCAGGCCCAGGCTGGTCTTCCTGGGTCACGGCCCGGCCACCGCCTGCCTCTGTTACGTGACTGTCTCACAGCCCCACCCCCCACCCCAGACATTGTTTTCTGCTCCAGAGCAGGGCCTTCACGATTGGTTTCCAGCGTTTACCTGTTCTATTGTAACTGGCCTCTGCATGTGCACAAACAGATCAAGCCGCGTTTGTAAAAGGTGGCTGTTAACCTCAGGCTGCCTTTCTGTACGGACGTGCCCTGTGCTGGAGCTGCTCCCAAAGCTGCCTCCTGCTCACGTGCATGTGTGCCTAGACCTGAGCTCGCTGTGTGTGGACTGGGCAGTGCCGGCTCATCCGGAACAAAACCTTTCCCGGGTTTCCCCACCTGGGGTGTCTGGACACCATTCTGAGAGCCACCCCGGCTCTCACTGGGGTGGGAGCCCATCAGCCTCTGCCTTTGATTTTGAAAGTGAAATCTGAAAATACCAGTAATAAGTAATAAGCATGAGTAATAAGTAATAAGCATTATAAGCCATCTCTCAAAATCCAATTGCCCGATTTTTTAATCTACCCCGAAATTTGTGTCTTGTTCGTGTTTTAACATGACTGCGTCATATTTCACGATCCTTTCCTGCCTCATGCAATGCTGCTAGCTCTAACCGTCAGTCCTTCTGTCTATTCCTTAAGCAAAGCAAAAGCTGGAGGACCGCCTGGCCGCGGCTGCCCGGGAGAAGCTGGCCCAGGCGTCGAAGGAGTCGAAGGAGAAGCAGCTGCAAGCAGAACGTAAAAGGAAAGCAGCGTTGTTTTTACAAACCTTAAAGAACCCTCTGCCAGAAGCAGACGTCGGGAAGGTTGAGGAGAACCCCTTCAGCATAGAGGTAGGTTACAAAGGGCCATGGCAGCCCTTGGGAGGCGCGGTGGCTGAGAGCCCGGGAGTGCCCGCTGTCACGGGTCCGCTGGTCAGGGAGGATCTGACGCCCACGCCTACCCAGGCCTGGGCGCTTTCAGAGACCCGGGCCTTTGGGCCCCAGGCAGACAGGCTCTGCTCTGTGGCTGCCGCGCGGGGCCCGTGGGGTCTGTCTGCGCCTGTGAGGGACGCGTGACAGAGATTCTCAGGCGCGGGCACGTGTCAGTGTCAGTGCTGTAACTAGAAGGAAAGATAAGAGGTGGCCGCCGCCGTCACCTCTTCAGGGTCAGATCCTCGCGGCGCCTTCCAGAGCTGTGTGACCGCACTTAGCCCCTCTGGCCGTTCTCTCCCTTTAGCTGGGTCAGAGCCAGCTGCCCTGCAGGGCTGCTCGCAGCAGCGCCCACACCACATCTCCGAGTGTCCCCAGTGTGTCTGGTGGCTGCCTTCCCCCCTCACATTGGACGGGCCCTGCACATTTTGACTTTAATTACGTTGACATTTCTAAGAGTCTGGGCCGTTATTCAAAATGGATTTTTGCTGCACGGAGCCTGTTGGTTTTCCATGTGGAGTTCAGATTTTCAGTGCTCTGTTGAAGGTCGAATCAGCTTTGTCGCCTCAAAAACCAATCTGAAACTCTCGAATCTGGCAGGAGGCCTCAAAAATAATAGCTGGACTAGGTGGGAGGAGGCGCAAGTGTCCGCCTCGCAAGCTGGTGTCAGTGTGGGCTGTGGCCTGGTGTCCTGGTTGCTGCTCTGGGCCCCTCTTAGCATCCGCCACCCAGCCGCTCCACCCCTGCGCTCCCGGCCGCTCCACCCCTGCGCTCCCGGCCGCTCCACCTCTGCGCTCCCGGCATTGTCCCCAGGGTAGCCCATCCTGGAGCAGCCCCTGTGGTCACTGGCTAGCTGGGGAAAGACCGCTGCACCACTGCGGAAATTAAACCTGCAGCGGCTAAACCTGGTCACTGACACCCCTGTAACGGCAGGAAAAGGCTTTTGATGTAAGAGCGGGAGAGGGAGAGTGTAAAATGCCTCCACCTTTATGGCTGCAGCTTTAAAAATTACGTCCACAGCAAGGAGCGTGGGGAACCTAGGAAAGCCGGGGGCGGCTGCTGTGGTGGGAGGGGCGGGTGGGCTGCTTTAATTTCCTTTATTGTTTTGATGTCATTTGTGCGGTGAATAAAGGGCTTAATTAAAATACATCTGCATATGTAGATACTTGAACCGATTATATTACATAGTCGCATCTCTATTTTCTAATGCAATTGTGTTTTAATGAAAACTCCGTCACAGCCACAGTCACTCGTCGTTAATCCAGCTCCCCAATCTACAGGGCTGGCTCGTCATGGCCCCAGAACCATTCCCCGTTAGCACGAGCTGGGCTGCTTTTACCCTCCAACCTTTATGTGCGGCGTCTCCATCGTCCTTGTTTCCAAGCATGTGTTTTGAATTCATAATGCGTAGAAATGAGTGTTTCTGCTGCTTGTTTAAATCACTGGGTCGCTTTTCCTGGGTGTCTAGTGGGAGAGATCGTAGCTACTAAACAATCCCAACAAAAGTGGAATGGTAGCAGCAGATGGTGATAAATGTCTTTAATTGCTTTGAAACAAAAATACTTGAATTAAATTGGCAAGTGTCATAAATGAGATTCACATTCGGAAATATTTTCAGCCTATGGCAGCTTCTGGGGACAGGTTTGCCTGACCTCGCCGTGGGCCCTTGTGCACCGTGCTCGCAAACGGGCAGGTCGGGCCCCGCCCACAGCTGCAGAGTCTTCGCATCTGGAGGGACTGACACTTTGTGGGTCAGCCCTGTGGGAACGGGTGGCACCCAGACCTGCCTGAGCAGCCACGTGCAGGCGGCATGGGGACACCGCTGGGAAGGTCTGGCTGGACACCTGGCAGGTGTGCGTGGTCCTAAAGTGTGTCCGCCTTACGGGAGGAGATTCCTGTCACGTCTGCCTTGTATGAGAGCAGTGTGTGCGTGTCGGGGAAGGCACAGGGTGGAGAGCAGAGGTCTTCTCATGCATGCTTTTCCTTTAATTCCCAGGGAAACACCAATTACTTGTTTGTTTTCTAATTGTGTAAAATGGACACCCGTACACTTTGCCATTCAAGCCTTATTAAGCGCACGGCTCAGGGCACGAGGCACATTCACACTGTGGGCAGCCGTCAGTGACGTCCTCCCAGAGCCCACCTTCCCAGGCGGAAACCTGCCCGTTGGACCCTCACTGCCCAGCCCTCCCTGTCCTCTGCTCCGTGAATGACCACTCTCGGGCCCTCCTGCACATGAGGGCATGCAGCGTTTGTCCTGTATTCCACTTCGCAGATTGCCCTGCCTTTTTAAGGTGGATGATACTCCATTGTGTGCTCTTGAGGGGAAAAGGCGCTTACCCAGGTGTAGGTTTAAATTTCTAGTAGAGCTCTCCCCACATGGATGTCAGCACTGTGCCCCACGTGTTACACGCGCTGGGAAAACATTATTGGGTGTCAGTCCCTAGAAGGAGCCGGTCTGCGCGCAGTGGCTTGGTCACTGTCCCCTGCGGGCGGGCGGCAGTGCAAGGTGCCGGGTTGCTGTGGTAACGCGCTGCTCTCAGCAATGCTGCTTCCCGGACCTGTGCGGGCACTTCCTGAGCGTGTCATCAGGCAGCTGGCCTGGGACTGCCTTTTCATTGAGCTTAAGCATGACTGTCGCTTTTCGTTCATCTCCACGGGTGTGAACATAACTGTGTCTTCACACCTCTGCCAGCATTGGTCATCATCAGCCTTTAATTCCCGTCAGTCTGGTCAGTGGGAAATGGTGTCTGTGTGGCCTAACTTACCTGTTCTAGTTCTCAGTGATATTGAGTAACTTTACGGAGGTTTTGTGGCATTGACGCACGCACACGCACGCACACGCACCAACCGCCCTCGGAGCCTCAGCTCATTTCCTCCTGGCTCTCTGTCTTTGTCTCTGCTACTTTGTGTTGGCTTTTTGTCACCAGCATTGCAAACCTTTTCCTCTTTGTCCGTTTTACTCTGCCCACTTGGAATTTCTTTTCAGTCTGAGGAGCATGTAGCTAGACACATGGCACAATTCACAGAGTCACCCATCTTTCTCCAGTAACGTAAGGAGCGTCCATCATTAATCCGCAAGTCCCCACTTGCACTGGCTCTGCTTCTGCGCGACCGAGCCTGGTGCCACTGACGGGTTTGGTAGGAGTGCGGGTTTGACATCAGGTGTAGCTTTAAGTGACGCCTTAAAGTATGTTTACCGACATGGGCAGGCATTTACAGTGTTTAAAATATATAAAAGCCAATGTGTACATAATCCTTAGAGATTGGTGCACGTGCCGTACATACCACTTTTGTGGGGAGAGGAGGGGTGTGTATTGAAAATGGAGAGAAACCAGAAACGTTGGATCACGCCCTTTTGACTTACCTGCGATCGTTTACATAACAACGGGCTTCAGGACGTTTTTTTAGGTAACAGTAATTTTTTCCATTACTTAATTACTTAAAAAAGGTTAATGATGCTGCCAAGTTTACAGGCCCAACAAGAGTTAGACAAGGAAATGGGAACCCAAACCAGCCCTGTTTGCTGAGCCTGTGCATTCAAGGCACCGAGGCGCTCTGCCACGTGAATTAGAAGCCTGGTTCTTACCCAGTGACCATAAAATCGCATTTGTGCGGTTGACGTCACACGAGCATTTCCATCAGGACAGACAGCTGCAGGCACAGAGCAGATCTCAGTGGCGTCGGGGGGACTGCCTGGGCTTCCAGGGGCAGAGGAGGCACGTGGCCTGCAGCCCTCCCCCAGACAGACAGGTTTGTAGCAGGCCTGGGGCTTGGGCGGAGCCTTGGAGCTCCCTAAATCTGGAGAGGTGATCCTGGGCCAAAGAGACGCCCAGGTGGTAGGTGTGGGGGAGCCTGGTCAGGCAGCGTGGCTAGCGCGAAGACAAAGCTGGACTAGGAAGCAAGGCAGACTTGGGAGAGCCTAGCCTTGGGCATAAGGGTGGGACAGTGACACAAAAAAGCATTTGCCCAGGAAGAACACTGTCATGGCTGTGTGTCCGGCAGATGGGAGCAGAGGTGACGAGGCAGTGAGAGCACTCCACGGGCACAGCTGGTCAGACAAGGGGGTGGTGCCCGCAGAGTGGGACGCGCAGACGCGCCTTGGAAAGCATCAGCAGGCCGAGGCTTGTGAGTGGCGGACAGAAGTCTGAAACCTTGAGTCTTATGTATAATTATCCCATTTCCTAGTCACTGCAGCATTACTTCACAAGTAAGATTGTATTTAAAAATACTTGTTAGTTTGCCATCAGGCAGCCCCTTTCCCCCCCAGCAGGAAATACCAGTTGTAGGTTTGGGAGCTAATTTGTCTGCAAATGCTTTGTCGTGATCGAAGGACTGATCAGCATTATTTTCCAGTGTTACTAACATGGGGGGCAGTGACTTTTTCAATACTCTGATAAATGACTCATTTTTCGAAAGCCCCCCCCTTGATGTCTTGCAAACTCTCTGAAAACCAACCTGTGCCCTCCCCTCCGCCATGACGCCCGGTGCTCTGATCACTTCTGCTGGACATGAACATTCATCCCGAAAAGGCAGCCGTGCTCGGTGGGGGAGCTGGCGCCATGCCTCCTGCCAGCAGCTCCTAGCTCCTGTCACCTCGCGGGAGGGAGGGTGAGGGCTTGACTCAGCGGGGCCCTGTGTATCTTCCAGGTTATTCATACATCCCTTTAAATTTCTGGGCAGTTGACACTCTTCCTGGTTAAGCTGGAAGTGGCATTTACATCGAAAGTTACTATTTGTCGAGATTTGCACTGTGTAATAATATGGTAGCCATAGCCACGCATGGCAATTTAAATTTAACTTAATTAAAATTAAACAAAATTCACAGCTCAGGCCCTTGAGCACACTGGCCACATTCCAAGTGTGCGGTTGCCTCGTGGCTGGTAGCAGTGGGCAGCTCAGCCCCAGAGCGAGCGCAGCGTGCAGCAAGCGTGGGCTCACACAGCTGGCTGGCTGCTCTCTCCCTTCTCGTCCCGTCTGACTGCTATGTCTGTGGGGTTTTGATCGCACATGCGACAGACCTGCCTCACTGCCCCCAGTGGGCCTCCCAACAGGCCTGTTCTCAGTCCACGGAGGAGAGGGCCTCGTGGGGAGGTGGACGGCTCTGGCCCGGCTCCTGCTCCTCGTGGCCTGAGCTCCACCGGACAGCATTTGCACGGTAGGGGCGTGGGTGCCGGGTGCTCTGTCCACACAGCCCTGCTGGTCTTCCCTGGAACCGCTCCATGGCTCGTGTCACAAATAGCTGTGACAGCCACTTCCCACAGCTCAGCCTGACTCTGGGCATTGCCTGAGTCCCCGCCTTCTCCGGCTCTGCACGCAGCCGCACTGCAGAGCTGTTGGGGAGATTGGTGGTGCACGCCTGTCCTTGGTACCTGAGACCCGCAGTACAGGGAGCCTGAGTGAGCACCCCTGCCATCCGCTTGGCTTTGGTGAAAGCCCCCAGCCCAGGACAGAGCTCCCGCAGCCCGCCTCCACCACCGCCTGTCTGGGCAGTGCCGTGGCCCGAAATCTTTCCCAGTGGTGTGCTTTTGCAGACTGGCTCCTGGCACCTGCTGTCTGGGGGAGGCACACGCTGTGGGCTAAACCCAGCTCCTCCCCAGGCTGCTGGGGAGGGACCCTTGTGGGGGGCGTGACCTGAGCCTGCTTCCCCTGCTACAAATGCGGGTCGTCATGGTGCCGTGGAGGGGTGGGGATGTGTCCCCCCTTATCCAAGAGCCTCCAGGAGTGCCTGAAAGCACGGATGTACCAAACCCTGCATACACTATGTCCACTCCTGTACGTACAGACCTGTGATGAAGTTTGATTTGCAGATAGGCTCAGGAAGAGGTCAACACAACAGCGAAACAGGACAGTCACAGCCGTGTGCTGGAATAAGAGGCCTGAGAATGTGGCCTCTCCACAGGTCGCTCCTGGCACTGCACTCACCCCTGGGACGCTGTGAGACGATGAGATGCCCACGTGACGAGGTGGCAGAGGGACTCGGAACCACGTGTCGTTTAAAACGTAGAGGTTGTTTACTTCTGAAGTTTTCCGTTTAATATTTGGGACCTTGGGTGACACACTGGGTGGGGGGACTGCTGTATCTCTGACCAAGAGAAGCACTGCCAACCCCAAGTGCAGCGGCAGCTCAGTGTCACCTGCGGGCGTGCGGGGAACTAGGCCTGTCGGGTCCTGTGACTGCGTGCAGACAGCCCGTGACTCCGTGCTGGTGTCTGTTACCTTTGTGCTTTTGTTCTCGGGTCTAATTGCTGGGTGTTTAACATCCTTTGAGTCCTTTCAAGCTGAAAAACGGCAGCGAGGCTGACGCAGTAAATCATCTTAATTCACCGTGGCCAAGGCCACCGAGGTTGCCAGTCTCACTTCAGCGGGGAAGGTAATCGTTTCATTAGAATAAATAGGTCCATGGCTTGATTACAAGTTAGGTTTTGAAAATATTGATTCAATTATCCCTCGCTTGAAGGTGGAGGACTGAACTTCCACTGTGGTGGTGAGGCCGGCAGCGTTGGGGTAAAGGCAGGAGCGGCGGGGAACCAGAGGCACGTGACCAGGTTGGCAGTAACGACAGAAATAGACTCTCAGCTAACGAGCCACCAGTCCTCCTGTGGATTTGGGCTCGCCCCTCCATGGTGTGTCTGTCCCCAGGGCGGTGAAGAGCACTGAGCAAAGATGTCAGCCCCGGGTTTCCGTCACTCATCCCAGAGCAGACCACCTGTGAGGCGGGAACTGTGGCTGTTCTCCCTGAGATGGGCTGTGTCCTTCGGGTACCCCCACCCCTGTGCCTGGCCCAGAAAGGACCAGGAGTGAGCGAGGCCCTGCCCACTACCGGGCATTCGTGAGGCCTCGCGCCCTCACGAAAGCTCTGGGTGGCAGCTTGTGTTCCCGACTCCAGTCTCGCTTTGCATGTGTGTGTATTCCTAACTTAGAGCCCGTGGATATGGGATTTCAAATGCACCACGAGCTGGGTGTTCTGTCCGGGCCACAGCGGAGCTCTCCTCAGCCAGCACAGCTGACTGTGCCACACACCAGACTCGAGGTCATGCGGGGCCGCCCTGCGCTCATGTGCCTCATCCCAAGGGCAGGTCCTTTGCCTGGTGCGTGCTGCCCCCTGGTCTGTGCCTGCTGGGGCGGGGCAGCCACGCGCTCGGCCAGCATTTCCCGTTTTCCAGCCTCTACAGTTGGAAAACTTGCTCCATCTTTTCTATTTCTTTTATTCTTAATTTAAAGCGTCACCTAGTGTGTGTGCTTCTGGACAAGCCCTGACTGGTGCCTGAGTGGAAACAGGAGTTCTTAGATTCGGAGGTCGGTTTCTTAGGGAGCGTTTACATGTTGCAGCTGTTTTAACAACAACAGATTATTTAGAAATTTGACCTGGAAATTGTAATTATACTAAGGGAATTGGAGCGAGAAAGACTTTGGTTCTAAGAACTGTCCCGCGATGAAACAGCTCCCCTGGAGACAGTTTAGGCAGAGCCTTGAAAGTGACCTGGGCAGCAGTGATGAGGGGGCGGTGGGGTCCGGATGAGGGACCCAGGCAGCAGCGCCGGTCACTCGGTCACTTTAGGTGGGAAGAAACTGCTTTGGGAACGGGGCGTGTGGTTGGTGAGGTCCTCAGCCCCGCTGCCTTCCTGCTCACAACGAACAGAAGATGGAGAAGTCACCACCGGGGCGCAGGCGCCCCCACCCTGCCCCGCCCAGTGCAGCTCCTCTCGGAGCCGAAGGAAGAACACAGGTCTAGAAGGAACATTTGCACGAAGTGTTCATTTCCCTCGTCCCTTGGCCTTGTCCAGACGGACCCAGGAGAGGACAGCAGGGAACCCGGGGCAGTTGCAGAGTTACACTGGCCCGGCCCGCAGCCCACGGGGAGGCCCGGCCTGCTGGAGCCCACCCCGTCAACGCCTGCCCTCACTCGGTCCCGCAGACCCGACAGCTAGCTTCCCTGCAGCACAAAGTGATACATGGTGGGTTTCTTGGTAGCCTCAAGCTGTGTGGTGTTCGCCAGCTGTAGGTAAAGCTCATTTAAAGTGAGTTGAGGAATGACAAGGGGAACGGCTGAAGCTGGGTGGTGGTGGTGGTGTTTTATGGGGTTTGGTTTGGAGACTCTTTATTTTACAGTGTGATGTGGACAGATGTAAACGCTGATAAAAATAGGATCACAACATTATTTTTTAAAATTGAATGCTATTTCATGTATGGATGTACCGTACTGAACCAGGACCCATGAATGGTCACTCGGGTGGTTTGAATTCCCGGTCACCATAAGGTGATATGATGTGGGTCCTTAGGCGTGCGTCTTACGCACTTCGGTGAGTGTCTCTTTAGGGTGAATTCCTAGATATGGATTGCTCTGGGAGACGCACACCATTGAGGGTGCTGGCGTTCCTGCTGTGAAAACAACAACGCATTTCCCATCTGTGCTCGCCTCTCTGTGTGTCTGCTGTCCTGATAAGGAGGTTTTTTATGATGAAAAATAAAGTATTTAAGTGCAGTGCCGTGCTGAACTAATATACGCAGTACAAGAGGGACCTGTGCTGTTGGCACTGTCGTGTTTATGACTAGGTATCGACTTTCTCTCTCCCTTCAGTTTTATTAACATGTAGCACTGTTTAGGCTTAAGGGGTACAGCATAATAGCCTGACGTGCTTATACTGCAAGACGATCCCCACAGTAAGTTTAGTTAACATCCATCATCTCGTGTAGAGGGAGAGAGGGACGCAGGCTTTTTTCCTTGTGACAAAGAGTTTTTTTGAGTTCCAAGAGGAACCTTTTAGTTTAGGCCTTCTTTCAAAATTGTTTTTGGAGTGGTACAGACATTCATAAAAACCGAATGCTCGAGGTTTGAGGAGTTTCTTTTTCAGTGGAAAGTCACAGTTATTTATGAAAGAGCAAGCGTGGCCCTTTTCCTAACACAATGCCCTCTCATCAAATTCAGACTGCAGGGAGAGATGCCACGGCGATATCTTTAGAGCCACTTAGAGATGCGGTCCCCTCTAAGAGATGCGGGTACATTATTGGTGGGAAGACCAATAATGTTGAAGTTTGATACGTGCACATTTTTCAATGTCATATGTTCCGTATTAACCCCAGACGTTTGGTTCTGTCCCCAGGAAGCCAGTGCCGTGGCCTCGCCTCTGCGGAGTGGAGGCCGACCTCTGCCAACTTTAGACATTAGGCCTCCGGAAGGACCCTCGAGCAAAAGCAGAGACCCGCCCAGAGACGAAGAGAAGGAGAAGAAGAAGAAAAAGCACAAAAAACGGTCTCGAACGCGGTCGCGCTCTCCCAAGTATCATTCGTCGTCCAAGTCCAGGTCTAGATCTCACTCGAAGGCAAAGCACTGTCTTCCCACTGCCTATCGGACCGCACGGCGCTCCAGGTGCGTGTGCACAGCAGCCTCCTGGCAGGGCTGGGCAGGGCAGGGCAGGGCTACTGATCGGCCGGCAGCCGGGTGGGCGTGCGGGCGGGCAGGCATGCATCTATTTAACTGTAAAGCTCATGAACCGCTGCCAGAGTTTTTTAAAATAGGTTTGTTTAAATTTTAACAGGCCCTGGGAACAAGCCTAGCACAGTTCACTGAATGTGGAACATTTTCGGGGTGGGGGCTCCTTTGTTGTTGGTCTGAGTGGACATTCGCATCCCAGTTCCTTTTGAATGTGTACATGTCAGAACATCGGAAACCGTTGCCACTGGGCACTTCTGCTTCTGCACCTACACGTGCACGGAGAGAAGGAAACAACAATGCAAACCTGCTTTCTCAGCTGATTTACCTCCAACGGCCCGCTCAGAGTCAGCGTTCAACCAAAAGCCGTCTCGAGGAGCCAGTTTTTGAGAAAGCAGCTTAACATTTTGGGGAACAGAAATCGTAAACAGGAAAATCTTTAAGGGTCGCAGAAATCACTGCTTAGAAGAGCAGGTCTTTGATGTTTAAGTAACTGGCTTGCAAGCGGGTCAGAAAAGCAACTTTCTAGTTCCAAAACATGCATCATGCTTTTGATTGAGGTCCCCTTATACTGTGGATTGGCTCTCGGTTTCTCACGCAGCACCTGCATCCTTCTGACCTCACTTTTCTTCATGGGAAAGATGCACGTGTCCTGTACTTTTTATGTTTAAACCGTACTTGGACACGCCTGCCCCTCTGAGTAAAGCGTCTCACGTGAAAACTTGCTTATGGCATTACAGGGTGGGAGGAAGTAACAGAGGCCCGGACAGGCCCCTGGGGAGTGACGCCTGGTCCTTCTTCCCAGCTGCCTTTCAGTGCGGGGCTCAAACAAGAGAAAGCGGGTTCGTTCATACACCAGGTCAGGTCTGGGGCTGTAGCTGGGAAGGCCGCCCCCACCGTCTCTTTAGTATGGAAAATGGGCTTTGCTTTACTGTTGAGTGTTCAGCAAACACAGTGGATGCTGAAGCATGTCCCATCTGTTCAGCTGTGACAAAGAATGAGGTCACGGCCACACTTCCCCGGCGGCTCATCTGGAACTGGGAGTGTCCCTCTCACACAGAGCATGAAGTTTCTAGGCTTTATGGGCTTTTACTGGCTGTCTGTAATAGAGCAAGTCGCTTTCTATATTACTTTAATACTTTTAAATAATTTTTTATTTTAGAGTAGATTTAGAATTGCATATTTTACATTTTGGTTTTTTTTTAATTTTATTTTCTACTTAAATATAGTTGGTTGTACAATGTTATATTAGCTATATTAGTCTCAGGTGTACAATATAATGATTCAACATTTTTATACCTTCAAATGTGATCACTCCACTAATTCTAGCATCGTCTGTCACCATGCAAACTTATCATATTTTTTTCCATTTTGATCATTTTTTTCTCTTAAAAAAATGTTATTAAGATTATAATTATAGCTGGCATACACTATTATGTTAGTTTCAGGTGTCCACCATAGTTATTCAACTATATACCTAAAGAAGTGATCACCATAAGTCTCGTAACCATCTCACACCATACGTTGTTACAGTATTATTGTCTGTATTCCCTATGCTATACTTTACATCCCCATGACTTACTTATTTTATAACTAGAAATTTGAACCTCACATTCCTTTTCACCTTCACCCCCTTTTTAAAATTTTTTCAGTTACAGTTGACATTCAGTATTCTTTTACTTTAGTTTCAGGTGTACAGCATAGTGGTTAGATGTTTATATAATTTACAGAGCGATACCCCCAATAAGTCTAGGACCCACCTGGCACTATACATAGTTATTACATTATTATTGACTGTATTCCTGATGCTTTACTTTGCATCCCATGACTGTTTTGTAACTGCCAATTTCTACTTCTTAATCCCTTCCTCTTTTTCACCCATTCCCCCAATCCTCCTCCCATCTGGCACCCATCAGTTTGTTCTCTGTATTATTTTATATTATCTTTATATATTCAGTGCTGACAAGTAGCAGAAGCAAAACCCTAATGCTAGTTTGTAACTTTCAGTTAAAAGAAAAAATTAAGTTAAAAATTTTCTGAGAAGGATACGTTTAGCTGGCAGACTACCAGTTTGACCTCAGTGTGACCTACAGTTAAAATATTCTACAAGTCAGTAGAGCTGAGTGTTTTCCTAACTCTTAAAGCAATTTTTTTATCCCACTATCTGAGGCAGCATCTACGAGATACTTACAGTTGAATTTAGTTACATCAGCTGACTTTTAAGTTCACTAAATAAGTCAGATCTTTGGTGTTTGATTTCACAGTTTAGATAAAATTCAAGGCAAAATATAACTATTATAAAGTTTTTTAAATAATATTATGAAACAAAACCTTCAAAGCATGAATTGTCCGGGAAGTTTTGCCTTGAAAGTGTGAGGATGGTGCTCAGGGCCTGAGGCCGGGAGGAGAGACCAGCCGTCCTGGGGTCCCTGGGCCCTGGGGACAGAAGTCAGGGGACGGAGTGCTTCTTACCTGGGTTCTGTTTCTGAAAAGCATGAGTCTGCTTTATTTGCTCGTTTTCCTGTGTGTTTTCTAAGCTGGTGGCCAACCTGCTCCCTCAATCTGAGCCCCGCCCACACTGGTGATGTCCAGGGTCCAAGTGGGTTTAGAAGGCAACAGTTACAGAACGAGAGAGCGTGGTGCTCTCAAAAGTGTGAATTGTCCACGTGTAAAAGATAAATTACATGGTAACCAAAAAGTGACCTTGATGATGATACCGACTGTCGTAATTTTTTTTCAGCTGTTTTCAGATAGAATAACCCATTACAGACATAGTGTCTGCATAGGACTTATCAGACTTGTTTCTTGGCCTTAATAGATTGTTTTAACAGGTTGTTTTTAAAAAGACTCCTGCCAGCTCCAAGTAAAAAAAAAATTTGTCAAGATTTCTGCTTGTGGTAGAGTACTACCGTTGAAATACATTCCCTTTATATATTAAGTTACTAAAAACCTGTATAAAATGTAGACAGGATTAGAAAGCCCTTTCGTATCGTAATTGTCATGTAAATGTAGAGTGTTGGTGTGGTTGAGGTCCTGTGTGTGTCGGTTATAGATGATAGATGACTTGGAGTCTCCACAGGTGAAATCGCCACAGAAAGATCCTGACTTCGAAGTCAGTGTGTGGCTTCTCCGAAAGCATGGGGATTACAACAAGGGATAGTTAGTGTCTTTAAGTCAACACTGACTAAAGTATAAGGCTTGTTTCCGCTACTGTTTTCTATTTTTATATCACATTAGGCTCTTTACCACAATGGATTGAAGAAATACTCATGCAATTTATTTATTGCCTAAAATTCAAATTCAGTTCTAATGGTTTAGGTATTTTAAACTAAACTTATAAGACTAAAGCTTGAAATTAACTTTATTTTTAAGACTTGATAATCTCACTTTGTGGGGGGTTCTTTCACTGGTTGGAGGTATCTGAGTGGGGGAGGTTCTAACTAGAGCTTTGCATCACACCGTTTTAAGGTTTTTGGGGGGTCGACATGGTCACAAATGCTGCGTCCTACAAGTTAGCTCCCTCAAGACCTTCACGGCGGGAGAGCTGGGGGTTAGTGTGGCTTTTCTAACAGTTGTATTTACCGTATTTGCCGGCGTATAAGACGACTGGGCGTATAAGATGACCCCCTAACATTTCCACTCAAAATACAGAGTTTGTTATATACTCGCCGTATAAGACTACCCCCTCTTCCGCACACCTTCCACACACCAAATAAAAG
>NW_017731894.1:1074888-1089619 GCF_001890085.2 Hipposideros armiger
AGTCTATCTGAAGTGTACCTGGCGTATAAGACGACCCCCCACTTGGAGGCATATTTTTCAGGGCCAAAAAATCGTCTTATACGCTGGCAAATACGGTAACATTCAAAAAGGACACAGGCAGGCAAACTTGGGGCCATATTTTAGTTTGAAATTTGTGACTCTTTCCTTTTTTGCCTGCGATAAACTGTACAGCAAGCCAGTGAAGGTAATTGATTTAATCTCCTGGTCCTGTTTTTTAAAGGAGGGATTGGGGTGCCTGCTGGTCCCACAGGGTGACGTTCAGCATGCTGATGTGGCCAGCTGGTCTCTGTTCCGAGAACCCGGGCCATCTGCACTGATAGCACACAGGAGACAGCGGCCCCCATAGGAAGTTCAGGCGGTTCTTAGGTCGAGTTTGGTCCACAGCCTAAACTGAACTGGAACTGGGAGGCTCTTGGCTGCTCAGGCTGGTCGGTGCCCCGGATCACCTCTGCCGTTTGTTTTGTTATGAAAAGACCTTCGAGTCCTGAAGTTGCAGGAACTCACAGAAGCTGAAGGGGCTAAGTGTGGGTGAAGAGGCTTTTTAAGTGGTACAGTCATTCAGATAAAAGTCTGAGTATGCCTTTATTTGAAAGTAAACCGTTACAATAATTCAAGAAAAAAATATCCGCGTTACTTTATACTTGAGAAGTCGTCAATCAGGTGATCTGCCGTCTGTGTGGGACAGCCCCTGTTCCCATTGTGCAGGTGGCTTCCGTACATCGTGGGGTTCCCGTTTGCTGCGCTGCCACGCGGTGGCTGTAGTGTGAGCCTAACCAACAGAATGGAAACCTTAGGGCTTCTTTAATAAAACAGAACCTAAGTATTACCTGACGGAGCTTACTGCCCCAATTCGGAGATGGGCTTCTCCCCAGATAACTGGAAATCAGTAACAGCCACTCCAAATGGCATATTTCAGAGTTATGAATTTGCAGGCATTAAAAACTAAGTTATCGTTCCTGATTATTGAGTTTATTGTAGAATAATGGTGAAGCGTTCCATAGGTGCTGTAGCTCTGATTAAGCGGAGCTTTTTTCAGGGTTCTGGTCGCACTCAGCCCGGCACATTTTATTCTGAAGGTGAAGTGTGTGCGTCCAAATCACAGCCGCACAGCCACCCCAGGGACACTGAGCGTGGAGCCCTGTCAGAGCAGCTGGTCAGTGGCCCAGCCGCCGAGTGAGGCAGCTGCCGGCAGCTTTGACCAGGGACAGATTCGAGTCCTGGAGCTCTTTTGAGGGAACACCTGGTAAAATGTCAAGGTGTCTGGCTGACCTCACCTTTGTGATCTGCTGTATAAATCTTAGGAAAGGTGGGCAGGGCTGATGGCCATTTGATAAGCTGAAGAGCAGCCGTGCTAGAGAATGGAGACCCTAAGGCCAGTGACAGTCTGCCCGGGGCAGGTGCATTCCGTGGCTGTGACATTTTCCTGGGGATGACTCCAGTTCTCTCTGTGACACAGGAGGGTGGAGTGTGATTATAAGCTGTCTTTGGAATAACAGTATGTATTGTTTTTTTGTTGTTTGTTTGTTTTTTTAGCTGAGCCATCCTGCCACCTGTTGGCAAGTCAGCTCAGGCCGGGCATCGAACCGCTGTTGCTCAGAGCTTGCATTCTTGCATGAGCTCTTAACCAACTGAGCCACTAGGCCGGCCCTGTATTGGTTTTTTTGTGTGTTTTATTGTGATTAAAATGATTCAGTGTAGAATTTTTTTAATGGCAAAATCAAACTGACCTTTATATTGTTTTTGAGTGGGTTGTCATAGAAACACAACAAAAAGTTTTTTTTCCATATTTCTGCTTATTGCAGGTCTTCCCAAAACAGTAATTTCACTGAATGAACAACAAACTGAAATAAGAACCCTAAAGCCATCATTAAGGGACCCCCTGCTAAGGACCTCGGCCCACTGTGGGTGGGGGGTCTCGGGTTGGGCTTCTGGGTACTGGCCATCCGTGGGCTTGGTCGCCATGTGGCTGTGTCACTGCAGGAACAGGATGAATCTTTTTCCAGGCACGTGGGAAGAAGCATAAAATATTAATGGATGCTTTGCATTCGAGAAGTGTCATCAGCTTCAGTTACTTAGCCTGAACCACCCCGAGAACGGCATGTGTGAGCTGCACTGGCGCTTTGGACTTCATGTCAAGAGGCCTGCAGCCTGTTCGCGGTTATTCGTGCTCCGGGGCCAGAGGTCGCGTGAGCAAGAGAAATGGTCCTGTGGCTTCACTGCGTTTCAGTGTCTTCTGGAGCCAGTATCAGAACACGTAGAAACCACTCACTTGGGTTTCATTGCCTTTCTTTACCTGATTTTGATAGAAATATTCGTGACCTGAAGATTCTTCAGGGTCATAAAAAGGTCAAAGGTAAGAGGCAGGGAGAAGCAGCAGGTGTGAGCCAGCTGTCAGCTCGTGAGTCTGATAGCTGTTAGACCTGGAGTTGTGGAGATGTGGCTGCTGTGACCATTCGGATCAGCAACACAGCTTGGGCTCAGAGGAGCTGTGCACTGGTTCAAGTTGAGCGTCGGTGCGGCAGGCGCTCTGGGGTGGGAGCGAGAAGTGTCTGATTCTGAGCAGACGCGGTTCTGTGTGGGCAGAGTGGTGAGGCCAGGGGGCAGGCCACCCAAAGGGCAGATGCGGTGCCTGTCAGCTGCATACTGAGCCTGGGTCTGATCGCTGCCTCGGCAAGAGAGGTGCCATCCGTCCGCCAGCCAGCAAGACTAAAACGCCTGTCTTCCTCCGCCCAGGTCACGGTCACGGTCCCCTCGGAGAAGAGCTCACTCTCCCGAGAGACGGAGGGAAGAAAGAAGTGTCCCCACTGCCTACCGGATGAGCAACAGCCCTGGGGTCAGCAGGAAGCGGACCCGGTCCAGGTAGGCGTCCATGTGGAGGGTATTTTGGCGCTTGGCCCCGTTTCTAAAACAGGCTGCATGGAGGTCGTCGGGGAAACGGTGTCGGCAAACGCCGGGCGCCCTTTGCAGCTCTTCATTGCCACTGGACCCAGCTCGGAGCTCTCCCGCGCTGAGATCCGTGCCGTGGGCCAGTCCCCAAGTCCAGCTGCCTCTCTGGACCCAGATAGACACTTACCCTTTACCTGTGGACAGGGAAAGGAGGTGTGGAGACAATGACAAGGAAAATCGGAAACTAAAGTCTCAAGTAAATCCCAGGGGTAGCTGTGATCAGGCCGTGGCTGCAGCTCCTGTGCAGGGCCACAGAGTCCTGTGGGGCCTGAGAGCAGGGAGAGCGTCTGTCCCCTGACTCCTCGACCACGAGGAGAGACCTGTCTTAGGTGATGAGAGCGAGGGAGGTGGGCCCCCATGTCTGATAAGTAAGTAGAAGCCGCAGCCATTGCACCTGGTCCAGGCCTCTGACACCCAGTGAGCAAGCTCTCCGGGCCCCGCCCCCGGGGCCAGACTCCAGGGTGCGGCGGGGCTGACCTCTCACTGGAACCCCGGGACCACCGCAAACGTGAGCAGACAGGTTGGGCCATCTGTGCCTCTGGGGCCTGTCGGGAGCCCGAGCCGGAGAGCGTGGCAGTGGGCGTGGCTTCTGTTAGTGCCATCAAGGCCGAGGGGTGCTGTCTGGGACCGTCTTGTCCAGTGTGGCTGGTGCCACCTAAATGCTTTCCATCCCTTGGCTTGTGTGTTGTTGTTATCCCCAAAATGAGGGGTTCTTGTTTTCGTGTCCTCACATGGGAGTTGGCGCAGCCCCCAGCTCTGCTGGTGACAGGGAGCATCATGGAACTGGTGACCGAGGTGCCCAGGAAGGGCAGGATGCAGCCGTGCCTCGTGGTCTCGGTTTCCTAACACTGTGCTGCCGAGGGTGGGTGAGGACCCTCCGTGCCTCGCCTTCCAAAGGACGGATCCTGAACTGCCTGTGGGGAGTCCCACCCGTCCACAGAGACGCAAGGGCAGCAGCTCAGAGCTGCCCCTTTGTCATTTGAGCAGGAGCAGTTCTGACAGGCGTGTCTAATGGAAAATGTTCCCGCAGTCTGGCTGGTCACGTGATAGCTCCATTAATTGGTAAAATGTGGTCTCTTTTTCTCAAAACAGAAAAATCGGCAAATAAGCTGTAAAGCTGAGAGGTCTCAGCAAAGGCCTCATGTGCAAACTCGCTGTCTGTTTATGAATTACATCCTGGGCCCTACTGATTTTCCACTAAGTACACATGACCATTCCAGTGTAATAGGAAAAGTGGAGTCCTTTCTAAATTTCATTCCTGAAATAAGTCATGTGTAACATTTGAAATTCATGATCACCTTGTATATGTAAAGGGCATGGCCTAAAATTAATTCCTTGGAGCAAAAGATCTCTCCTAACAAGGGTTCTTGCTTTGCCCTCAAATGCACCTTTGTGCTAAAAGAGACGTCGTGAGAGGAGACACAACCCCATTAAATCGTCAGGACCTGCTTGTCTCGGGAACATGAAAAAGTCGCACAAAAGCAGTGAAGATGTTATTTCCTGCATTGTGAGCTGCCTGTTCTGACGTGTGGGTCACAGCAGGGAGGCTGGGCGGGGCTGTGAACGGCTGCGTTGGGGACCCAGTGCCGGAACCGCATGCAGCCACGGCCACCGTGTGGCCTGGATGACAGACCAGACCCTCTGGCCTGTGCCCAGCAGCAGTCAGCAAGCCGCCAGCCTCTGCTTTACGGGGGGTGGGTAACGCGTTCCTCCGCCAGCCACTTTAATCCCGTGGGACCACCCCGACCAAGGGGAGGCGCCTTCTGCCAAGCCTGAGGACTGTTTCTGTGGGCGGATCACTGCAGGCTGCTTTCACTCACTGACTTTGGGGTTTTCTAACTTAACTGTTGAAACACAGTACAGTGAATACGGTGTGACTGTCCCGCTGCCAGCAGCTTCCTCTTGTCATCTTAGCATCCCTGACACTGTGTCACCTGGCCTGGTCGGGGCTTTCTAATCCTGCCCTTCCTTCTCCAAAGAGGACAACGTCCTGTTTTAGCATCACTGTGGACTTCGGGGCATGGGGGGAGTTTTTACTTGTTGTGCAACAGTCATTGCCGTTATTATTGTGTCTGACAGTGACGTGGTGTCACGTTGGGCCCCGCTGTTCTTTGGGCACAAGATGTCCTGGCCTCAGCCGGCCCTGCCCCACCTCCACCCCTGGATCGGTCTTTTCTCCAGCAAACCCGGCTCCCCAGTGACTGTTTGCAAATCAAGATCTGGGCATATTTGAGTATTTTTGAAGAGTAAAATTCATAAGACTGTTAGGCCTAACCGTAGGACAGCACGTGTCAGCAGGGTATCCTGGTTATTCCATCACAGTAAACATAGGTGATGCGTCTGGAGTTGGCCATGGAATCCCTACTGCTCTGCCCTGCGCTCGGCACACCGCGCCGTGTTTGCGGAGTGAGGGATGGCAGCACACAGTTGTCCCACAGCTCATGCCTTCACAACCGACTTTGATCTCTGAAGGATGCGTGTCAGGGTTCCCTAGAGTAACCTCTACAGAAATGGCTAAGAAGCCAACGGAGGATGTAAAATAGAACCGTAAAAATGCTGTATAATTCAAAAGAGGGCAGAACAGCAGGAGGGGAGGCAAGAGAACGCTCGCTCAGGGAACTGGAGACCCGCGCGGGCTTCGCACTGCCTGTTCACGTAATTATGTTGGAAGGCAGCGACTCTAGACTGCGGCAAACAGCAAAACCTGAAGCTAGCTGCTCATGAGACACTGTAAATATAAACATGCAGCTGCCATGTGTCCTCATGAGAAGGCCACTGGCAAGAGCTCCCCTAGCGGGGCCGTGTAGACGAGGCATGCTAGAGAACAGGAGGGCCGCCTCATGATGACAGAGGGGTCCGTCCTTCATGAGGATGTGGTTTCTAGATGTGCGCATTGGGTAAAAGAACTTCAACGTGTTTGAAGCAAAAAGTCAGCACTGAAGGAACAGGCAGCACAACACAGCGTGGATACCGAAAATGTGAGCAGCTGTGAACTGGCTGAACCCACAGCTGAAGAATGTGCGTTCGTCACATGCACGGGCACCTGTCCCCGAGCCAGAGCGAGCCGGTGCCGGTAAATGTCTCGGTGAGTTCCACAAGAGTCAGCTGGTACAGGGCGTGTTCCCTCCCTTCGTGGCAGTGAGTGTAGCAGTCTATGAAAAGATACCTGGAAAATCCCCAAGTATTTGCAAGTCAACATGTCTTAATTATCCATGGGTTGAAGAAGAAATCACAAGAGAAAGTAGAAAATATTTTGAAATGAATGATAATGAAAATGTAACATATTCAAATCTGTGGGGGAGCTGTGCTTAGAAGGAAGTTAGTAGCTTCAAATGTTTATATTAGAAAAGAAAAAAGGTCTGAAAACAAGGAGCTAGTCTTCTACCGTAAGAAGCTAGAAAGAGAATGAATTAAACCCAAAGTAAGTAGAAGCAAGGAAATAATAAAGATCGGATCAGAAATCAGCAGAAAACAGACTGACAGAGGAAAATAGTAAAACCAAAAGATGGTTCTTTGAAAATGATCAAAAAGTCTTTATTTAGATTGACCAAGAATGCAGAGCCCACAGACATTAAAGGCTGATGGAAATAAACCTATCCAGTTAACTTGACAACTTAGGTGAAATGGACAAATTCCTTGAAAGAAGCAGCAAACTGAGAGCAGTAGAGCTCTGAACAGCTCCATACCTGCTAAAGAAATTGGATTTATTTATAATTTAAACGCTTCCCACAACCCTCCAGGCCCAGATGGCTTTCATCTGTAAATTCTAGCACCATTCAAGAGAGATGGGACAGCAGTTTTATAGACACTTGGAGGAAAATAGAGGCGAGAACACTTCCCAGCTCGCTTCGTGAGCAGTGTGCAGGGCGTGTGAGCAGGCGTGTGCACGTGTGTGGTACAATGTACATGCGTGTGCACACATATACATCCACAGACCGATTCTCTCAAGATCATAGATGCAAAAATCCTTAACGAAACATTAGCTGGTTTGAGTCCAGCAATAGGACAGGATGTCCTGACCAAGTGGGGTTTGCCTCAGACATGAAGGCTTTTTGGCATTCAAAAACCCGTCATTATAATTCGCTGTATTCACAGCATACATGGAGAAAATAGTGTGACATCCCAGTAGATGCAGGAAAACAATTCACCACTCACTCATTAGAAGGACAAATGGGGGAATCTCTTGGCAAAGGGGAATAGAAGGAGCCTTCCTCCATCTAATAAAGGGCGTATTTGAAAACCCCACAGCTCACACCGCGCTCAGTGGTGAAAGACTGAATGCTTTTCCCCGAGATCAGAAACAAGGCAAACGGGGCCGTCTGCTCGGTAACAGAATTCACAGCCGAGACAGTGAGGCAAAAAAGAAATAGCATAAAATTGGAAAGGAAAAAGTAAACTGTCTTTTTACATAAGTATGTAAAATCTTAAGGAATCTCTTAAGTTTCTCTATACTAACCTAAAACAACTGAAAAAAATGAAGTTAAAAACAATACCATTCATAACGGTATCAAAACAACAAATGACTCAGGGATAAATGGAAAGAAATATGTGCAAGACCTCTCTACACTGAAAACCACAAAATGTTTCCAAGAAAAATTTTCAGAAACTGAAATAAATGGAGAGAGCGTCAGCATGGTGGGTGGATTGGAGGCTTGGTCTGCAGACCCCGTGCTGTCCCAGTCGCCATCCCCACGGGCTTCTTGTAGAAATTGGCAAGCTGGCATCTGTCACCTGTGTGCTAATGCTAAGGACCCAGACGGGCCTGAACAACCCAGAGAAAGAAGGAAGTGGGGGGCTTTCCCTCCCGATTCAGGACTTCCTGCAAAGCCACAATAAGACGACAGCGTCGTGCGCCTTCAAAAGACAACGATGCCAGAGCAGTTTAGTGAGGAAGTTTTCAGCACCGCGGGCATCGGATAGAGATAGCAGCCTGCCCTCCTCACAAGATGGATCAAAGACCTCAGTGTGGGAGCTGGAACTATCAGCTCTTTGGAGAAAGCTAAAAGAATGGGCTAGGACACCATTTGGCAAAGATTCCTGAGGACGGAGAAAACCCCACCATAGAGAAAAAATAACAAGTATGACTTCGTTGAAATGTAAAACTTTACTCAAAAGGCAGTTAAGAAAGTGACTAGGCCTGTCCAGCCTGGGAAGAACATGTGCAGTAACCTGATTAAAAGGGGGTAGGTGGCTGGAAAGAGACTTGATGAAAGAATGCACCTAATTGGCCGATGGAAACGGAGTGAAAGGTGCTGGCAGCATCCGTCGCCTCCCAGGGAGATGCAGGTAAAGCCACAGCGAGGTGCCATGTTACTCTGACGCAAAGGGCTGAAAGCAAACTGGACAGACATTACTAAGTGTTGGCTGGACCGCCGAGACGTGGCTGGCAGGGGTGTACAACGGTCAGACCACTTGGGGACCGTCCAAGCGAACTCATCTTGCCTGTGACCCAGCTGTGCCAGCCCTGGGGACTTACCCACAGAAACATTTGGCCATAGAAGCAGCTTGATTTGTAATTGCCAAGAACTGGACACAACCTGAGTGTCTGCTAACAGGAGAAAGCGTGAACAAACAGGCTAGATTCACACAACGTGACACGGCTCCGCAGCGAAAAGAACAGATCAGTGATTCGGCCAACGTTGAGAAGAGGCTCAGAGATGTGGTGCTGAGCAGAGAAGCCAGACGCAGACGAGTAATAGTGCGTGGTTCCAATTTATACGGAGTTTTGTCGTAGAAGTCAGAGTAGTGGCCACCTGTGAGGGCAGGGAAGGGGCTCAGTGACTGCAGGCAGCAGCGAGGGAACCTTCTGGAGTGATGGGATGTTCCTATTGGAGGTTTGAAGTTCAGCAGCATTCTGAGCACCGTGGTGGAACCTCACGCCATCCCGCCCGGGACGAGAACCGGGCCTTTGCCAGCGTCTCCACACTGCAGACACTCCCACCATTAGTCACTTAGCGTGCTTAGCATTTCTAAGCAGCATTCCTAGTAGCATTTCTAAGCATTTTAGTTGCATACTTAGACAGTTTTGTCACATGAGATCAAGTTGTACTAAAATTGAACCTGATGTACAGTTAAGGATGTAACCTGCCTTTAATTAATTCATGTAGGCAGCCCCAGACACTTAGGTTAGGGCTTGAATCATTTTGGGCTACGTCACCTGCTACTGAATCATTGATTTGCTGCTCTCCATGAAACACTAGTGCATCTTCCCAGACATAGAAATTGCCCAGCTCTTTGGTGGTTTAGGGCCCAGGCCTGTTGATGCAGTTCCCACACCCTCGGATCCGGGGTTGATGGGCTGCGCGTTAGGCCCCAGCTCACCAGAGGCGCCGCTTCCCGCAGCTGAGTATCAGTTGCCAAGCTGCCACCACGTCTGCCAAACCCTCTTGTTAGTCAGGCAGAGCTGGGAAGCCCGTGCCTGGCGTGCTGGAGTGCTGTGCTGGTGCCAGCGCTCTGCCTGTGCCCGGGGACAGTGCCAGGGAGCTGGGCTGAAACACCAGGGCCCCGTCAGCTATCCAGGGCCATCCCTGCCAGAGGGTGGTTAGCGGACCGTGAGAGGTGTCCACCCCCGGCCCCAGGCAGTGAGGGGGTGCTGGGGATGGGCAGTGAGTGCAGCGCCCGGCGGGGAGCCCACCCTCTGCAGGCCGCAGGGGGCACAGGAGCTGCCCTGGGGGGTGCGGGGCCGGGATCCACACCCAGGTGACAGGTGAGCTGGCCTGGGGGTCAGTGGGCACGTGAACAGGGCTGAGGACTCTGAGCTGTGCAGCGGGTAACCCGGGACGTCTGTATTTAGAGCAGTAACAGAAACGCAGGTGCAGGTAGGAAGACCTGCCACCCAGCCTTCACGTCAGCACATTGGAGGGTGTGGGCAAACCAGGGAGGGATCTGATGGTGTCTTCCAGAGTGCACTTCCTGTCCCCTGGCTCAGGGGACACGTCCAGGGGATCATCCTGCAGCATGACGCAGCAAGACACAGCCGGGGGGAGAGAACAGCAAAGCGGAGAAACCGGGATTAATAAACGATGACATAGCCCTGCAGACCAGCAGCTGCAGCCCCGTGGTGGGTGGCGGGTGGCATCCCTGAAAGGCGGAGAGGAAGTTGTCCGCTCTCAGCAGGAGCCTGGAGGGGCAGAGAGCAGGAGGGCTCAGTGCTTGTCGGGGCCACACGTGGCTCTTAGCGCTCACCTGTCTCCTCGTTCTGGTTTGGGTTTGCTAGGGGAGTGGGGGGAGGGCTGAAGGTGGGTGGGGTGGAGCTCGGTGTCTGGAGCGGAGAAGCTGAGGGTCGGGTTGCCCAGGCAGGAGAGGCGAGCTGAGGCCAGTGCCGTCCAGGTCTGTACGGGAGAAGGGGCTGGAGACACTTCCGGTGTGGAGTTGTCAGGCCTTGGTGATGTGTCATAGGGGGAGGCGTGGCCAGCAATCAGAGCGGGGCCCCTCCGTGAGGGGGCTGTGGAGGCCGGTGGGAGAGCGGGGCCCAAACCAGGTGACGTGCTGGCACCCTGGGGTCAGCAGGAATGGACAGCACGCGGGCACTTTTCTTGGGTATTTTATAACTTTTTGTTGTGATTTTTTTAAAGATTTTATTGGGGAATTGGGGGAGAGGAACAGCGCTGGGGAATTGGGGGAAGGGGAACAGACAAGTTGCTGTTGTTTTGTTCTTCAGTCTAGTTGTGGCAGTGTCACTGGCCCTCATATGTGGGATCCGAACCGGGGCCCTCTGGCGTCCCAAGCCAGCTCTTAACCATCGTGCCACTCGGCCGGCCCTTCTTGGGTATTTTAAATACGAAGTGCTGGTCGTGTGCTAAGCCCCTTGGTTTAGAACCATCCTGCAGAGACGGCCATGTCCATTTACTGCTGCGTGACTCTTACTTGCCACTTTTGTCAGTTACGAGTTAGAGTGTGTACAGCTTTGGCGAGGAGGGAAGGTGTCTGGGACCCTGCCGTGGAAAGCACCGGACCCCCGGGGCCGGCGCTGCGCCTCTGCCTGACCCCGCTTTCCTTCCAGAAGCCCGCACGAGAAGAAGAAGAAGAGGCGCTCCCGGTCGCGAACCAAGCCCAAGGCCGGGTCGCGGCCGGTGTCCCCGAGCAAGCAGGCGGCGCACCGGCACTCGGCCAGCATCTCTCCCATGGAGAGTCGGGGCTCCAGCCAGGAGCGCTCCAGGTCAGCCTGACCGCCGGGGCCCCGCGCCCCGCTCTCCGCGTCCTCCTCCGCAGTTACTCGGGCATCAGGAGGCAGAGGGCGGATACTGGGGTGCTCGGGACACGGCCAGGCCTGGGGAGCCCCGACCGGAAACAGGCCCCCTCCTTCCCATGGGCAGAGGCAGTCATAACGGCCTGGGCCCTCTGGGGTTCTCCGCAGGCCGCCTTCATTCCACAGATGCCGCGGCGGACTCCCTCTTTTCACCAGTGTGACAGCAGTTCTCACACCCCCAACTGTGCCCTGGGGTGGGAGAGGCCCCCAGCAAGGTGCAGGCACTGGGGGTCCATTCACTCTAAGCCTCAAAAGGCAGCGGCTGGACTGTCAAACTTCCTGACTGAACAAGCCGCGGTGACGTCCATGGCCACCCTGATTGTCAGACAGTCAGCCTGGTCAGCAACATAGATGCAGGTGTCCCCATGCTTGCGAGGGTGGCTCTCCATCGACTGGCCTCCCGAGGTTGTCAGGAGGCACGTGCCAGACCATCCCACCTCAGGGACCAGAGCTCAGCCGCCCGCGCCCCCAGGCCTGGGCCGGGTCAGGAGTGTCGGTTGGAATCACGGTCACTCTTGGTTGTAATGTTTTGAAGTATTTTTAGGCCTCTGAACTCTCTCTCTCTGTATTAGGGGAGTTTCTCAGGAAAAAGACGGTCAGATCTCCTCAGCAATTGTCTCTTCTGTCCAGAGCAAGATAACCCAGGTAAGACAGGGTCTCTCTCCTCTTTTTATGAAGAGCCAGTTTCCACATCCTGTGTCACCTCATCGATACTGACGGGCGCCCTGGGCTGGTCACCCAGAGGGCCAGCAGTGTCGGCGGCGCCCTGGGCCTGCTGGTCCCGGAACCTGGGAGCCTATGGCGGGTCCGGCGTGGGGAGGTCTGGCATGGAACCCTGTGCCACACACGCTTGCCCGAGTCCCAGCGGGAGCTCACAGAAACCCCGTGTCTGTCCTTGCACAGGACCTCATGGCCAAAGTCAGAGCGATGCTCGCAGCTTCCAAAAACATGCAGACCAGTGCCTCCTGAGACGTGGCGGCCGGCGTCAGCAGGCCGTGGGGCCGGGCCGGGCGGGCCGAGAAGCTTGACTGCAGGGACCCTCGCAGGGCACCATCCAGATCCTCCCCTGGAACTACCTTGAGCAATTGGTGGTTTTTGTAAATTAATTTTAGATGACATTTTCAGCTTAAGATTTTTGACCAGCAGTCTCTTACCTGTATATTTGTAAATAATATCATGTTTCTGTGAAAATGTATTATCAAATAAAATGAGAGGAAAACACCTTTTCTAGCTAGCCACTGTGACCGGTTTCTTCCTTGTGTGGCTCCTGAGTGTTGTGACTGCTTGTCGTCTGTCGTTGGACTAACACGGTGATGTGTGGACAGCGGTTGGGTCACCTGCTGCCCGCCCGCTCCGACACCACTCTCTGGGGCACGGTGCACGGTCCTCTCAGCTCCGGCACAGTGGGGCAGGCCGATGGCCCGAGGACTGAGCCGTTAGCATCTGGGTGTTCTCAGGAGCTCACCGCGGCCCTTCCTCTTCCCATGAGCGGCCTGAGGTGACCTCTTAAAATGGTTCGCTATTCACTTGACCCAGAGAACCCCACAAAATCATGTAAATCGAGCGGTTGAAATCTACATGTTCATTTTAAGAACACTTGTGAAGCTGCCCAGGCCATCAAGGGGATGCATATCCGAAAAACAGTTTCTGAAAGATGTCACATTACAAAAGCAATGTGTGCCATTCCGTCGTCATGGTGGTAGAGGTGGGAGGTGTGCCCAGGCCAAACATGGGGCTGGACGCAGGTCAGAGGCCCAAAACGAGTGCAGAATTTTTACTGCACAGGCTTGAATTTGCAGAGAGCGATGCTGAGCGTAAGGGTTTAGATACAGACTCTGATCACTGAGCACAGGCAGGTGGACAAAGCTCCCAAGATGCAGTGCGGAACTTACAGCGCTTGTGGGTGGGGTTAACCCACACAGGACCCCCACCCCCACCCCTGCCACACTAAGGGGGTCCTCATTGAGAAAGAGCCGATTGCTCCTAAACCAGAAGAGGAGGCTGCAGAGGAAAAAGACCTCCCAGAAGAAACGGAAGAAACAAAAACTTATGGTCCAGGAGTAAATTCAGCATCAAATAAATGCTAAAAAACGTTTAAAAAAAATAAAGTTCACCACCATGTCCCCTGCTGACTCCCCAAGCCCCCAGTGAGCCTTCCGACCCCCCTGCAGGCTTCAGCCTCCTGATGAAATGCAGGGTCTCGCCATAGAGCACAGCCCTGGGCAGTGCCCGATGGCACAGAAGGTGCTGCCCGGCCTGCGTTTTGTGTAAGCGTATCCATGTGTCACGTCCCCGTACAAAGAAGGCCCTGCACAGCTGCCTCCCACTCAGAGTCCATTCACAGTTCTGCTGATTTGCCAAAACAAAACTGGGACTCCTAAGTGTTCCTTTTTATAAAGGGAGCTGGGCGGGCTGGTGCAGGAGGCAGGAGGCCACTGGCGGGCGGGAGCTGGGAGGTGGGCCTGGGCCGAGGCTGCAGAGCAGAGCGTGAGAGGCGGCCCCCAGGTGCCCCCCGGACGTGCGTGTGCAGGTCGGGTCTGCACTCGCCCACACAGCTGTCCTCACAGTGCTGCCTGCTGTTATGTGCAGCTCTGCACTTTGTCGCATGTGTTCACCTTCGAGACGGTGCCACGTCAGCACTTAGGGACCTGCCTCATTATAACGACCACCGTCGTCCACTCGACAAATGCCTGCAGCACAAACCACATGCAGGCGTCCTCGGGCAGCCACACGCAGGGCCCTGCCGCTCGGTGGCACCCGACTCAGCCACGGGTCCCATGACAGCCCGCCGCACCGCATCCTCGTGCATCCTGGTCTGGGCACACAGGCCCCTGAGTCTGCAGAATGGGCCCTGGCTGGGGAAGCGCTGGGTCACAAGGTGTGGAAGCTTTCAAATGTGATGCAAGACCTTTCCACGGAGGGCCCCTCCGGGCACCGCCAGAGCCTCCCAGCCCCTCCCCTTGGGGGGCAGTGCCAGACGCCTACTCTGCTGAGTCAGACGGAAGTGCTCGTTTTCATTTCATCGCTTTATGAGTGAGGTCAGCAGCTTCTCATTCTTCACAATCCACTTGTGTTTCTTTGCAAACTGACCTTGCCCTTGGGCTGTTTTTACCATCGAGTTTCTTATTGCATCGTAAGCACTCTACATATTAACGAAATTTGCCCTTTCTATATTATTCATTTGATAATTCTCAATTTGTCACTTTTTTTTTTACTTTGTTTATAGTTGGTTTTTACATGCAAAAGTTCCTTTTTAGGGCCGGCCGAGTGGCGCGATGGTTAAGAACTGGCTTGGGATGCCAGAGGGCCCCGGTTTGGATCCCACATGAGGGCCAGTGACGCTGCGCCCTCTTCAGCTAGGATGCTGAACAACAGCTCAACATGGAGCTGGGCTGCCGTGAGTCGCCGGCAACGGCGTAGGCTGCAGCCCCTGCTGCAGTGGGTTGCCATGGGCCAGCAGCCAGCGTGAGCGGCCGTCCAGAAGCCGGCAACTGATGTGCTTCACCCGGGAAGAGC
>NW_017731894.1:1089694-1092190 GCF_001890085.2 Hipposideros armiger
CGACAGCAACTTGTCTGTTCCCCTTCCCCCAATTCCCCAGCACTGTTCCCATCCCCCCAATTCCCCAATAAAAAATTTTTTAAAAGTTCCTTTTTATGTAGTCGTTCCTTCTTCTCATGGTTTCTGGGATGTGCGTCTTCAGACAAGCATGTGAGCTGTGGTGACTGCCTTCTGCCTGGGAATGGCATGGGCTGTGGCTCCCCCTGAGAAGGAAGCGGGCTGTGCACCAGAACCATGATTCCTGATGAGGAGCCAGCACCGGGACCAAACACCAGCGGAAGTCACTGAGCGCGGTTGGTGGGGCTGACCCTGGGCTCTGAGTTAGTCCCTGAGGAGCGGCTGGGGATGAACTGGCCGCCGGCCAGGAGTGCAGGCTGTCGGGTCCCAGCTAATGCGTCGGACTTTCTGTTTGCAGCCAACTGCGCCAGGGTGATGTGCTAGCAGGACAAGCAGAGCGCTCACCGTCGAGGACGAGATGTGGATTTGGTGTTTGGCGACCGTGTCACTCCCACGGGAAATGGAGGGTGGGCCAGGTCTCTGTGGCCCCTCAGCTGCACAGGCCCGTTGTCCACCGTCTCCACAATTTGCATGTCAGCTGCCGGCCCCTCAGTGAACACAGCACACTCGACTTCCTGCAACTAAAAATTCTGGGAAATCAGACTTTTCAACATGTGTATGTGACACGCTCATCACTGCACACCCCGTGTGGCCCCCTCCCGCCGGGTCTGGCCCATGGTGGCCTGCCCTCCTGGTAGACACTGGACGTGCCCGTGTCCTCACTGTTACAGCATTTGGTGAAGAGCCCTTCCACATTTAAAGGAGTCTTTCATCATAAATTTGCAGTAGTTATGCTGGATCAACTCAAAGGCTGGTAAAATGCGCTACCACATTGTTCCGAGGCCGGCTGTTCTGTCTGTTTCGTCAGACATCGTTGGCTTTAGTCTCTGGAGCTCGGAGGGTGTTGGCCAGACCACGTGCCCTGCTCACTCTTGGATGCGGTCTGTGTCCCAATCATTAAACACCCATGACCTTGGGAGCTAAGGGCCCAGCTGCCCCAGCAGATCCCGGGAACAGACGGGAGGGCACCTCCCCCGGGACCAGGCGCCAAGGGGGGACGTGACAGACTGCACGGGGCTGAGAAGGCTGGAGACCCCACCCACCCCGGGCTTCCCAGGGCGTTTTCAGCCATGCTGGGGGTTTGTGTTGAATAAGTGATGGTTGAATGTTACTTTCTGCGCGTCCTTCCAGGTTCCTTGTCACAAACACAGGCAGATACAAGTAATCCTCCCTTCTGCCCCAGCCGGCATGTACATCTTTGCCCAGAAAATGGCATGGTGCCTGCCCACCCCATCTGTAACCACAGTGGTTGTGAGACCACATCTGTGCAGAGAGAGCACATGTGTTTTCTTTGTAATGAACGTTTTTAGAAGAATTTTAGATTTACAGAGAAGTTATGAAGACGGTAGAGAAAGTGCTTGTCTGCCGGCAGCCCCCTAACCTTAGGGTTGGACCCGTGTTGACGAGGTTGCACGTCTTTCTTCCAGCTGGCCAGGGAGACTCCAGACCAAACCACAAAGGCCCCCCCGTTGAGGGGACCCAGGAGCCAACTGAAAGAGCCTCCACTGCCGAAGCTGAGCAACAGAGTAACAAGTTATCGTGTTGGGCTATAACCGAAAGTACAAAGTATCCGTGAGCTCATGATACAGACAAAGGATTGGGCCAATAAAAACGGGAAGACACAGTCCCTTGCAGAAGGACCCCACTTCCTGCGTGCAGCCCCCCACCTGGAGTGGGACGCCCACTCCGCACATGCGGGCTGCGCAGTGACTTCCTTCTGAAGAGGACGATGTGGAAAGGGGGGGACGGTATCTGTGCAGCGGAGAACCGGACAGATATGCCTCGGCCAGGCGACCAAGATCAACACCAACAGTGACGAGTCGTGCCGACAGCAGGTCCCTGGACAAGAAGGGATGAGGACACTTCACCTCTGCAAACCCATCACCCCACTGTGACTGTGAGAAAAACACAGGCACATCCCAGCGGAGGGACATCCTGCAAACCCCTGGCTGGGCTCCTCCCAGCGTCAAGGTCATGAAAACAACGAAGGTCAGAGGAACCGTCACAGCCAGAATGAGCCCAAGGAGACACAACGACTGAATGTAGGGTAGTCCCTGGATGAGCTCCTGGGACAAAAGGATATTAGGGACAGACGGTAAATCTTTGAGACAGTGTGACTCTAGTGAGCAGTGATGTAGGTGCATTATGGTGACACACACAAGACGTTAGTAATAGAGGAAAACGGGTGTGAGATACGTGGGAACTTTCCGTACTATCTTCACAGCTTTTCTGTCAGTGCAAAACTGGTCATTTTTAAAGCTTATTAAAAAAAGAACACCTCGGGCCGGCCGAGTGGCGCGATGGTTAAGAACTCGCTTGGGATGCCAGAGGGCCCCGGTTCGGATCCCACATATGAGAGCCAGTGACACTGCCCTCTAC
>NW_017731894.1:1092350-1110145 GCF_001890085.2 Hipposideros armiger
CAACTTGGGTCAGTGAAGCAACATCCTCCACAACTAGTTTGAAGAACAAAACGACAGCAACTTGTCTGTTCCCCTTCCCCCAATTCCCCAGCACTGTTTCCATCCCCCCAATTCCCCAATAAAAATCTTAAAAAAAAAAAAAAGAACACCTCAGAACGTACCTTTTTCAGCTGTGTGACCTTGGAGTGCCTGTGTTTGAGCGTGTGGTCGGCATGAAGGACGGGAGCATGGCCCACGTGGCCTCGGTAACACACGGGTCAGACATGGCCATGCGGCGTCCCTGGCAGACGCCTGGGGGCACCCTGTCCCTCTGCGAGCCTGCCGTCTGAGCATGGCGTCCGTCAAGGGCTGCAGCCAGGAAGTGAAACGTACAGAGGAAGTGTCTGTTGACTTTAATAAGCCCAGGTGTTCACATTAGTTCCTTTTCCCATTATTTGTAATGAATTTGTTCAGAATGAGCCCCCTGGGATGAGGACACAGTGGGCTGTTCTGGAGAAATCGTGACGATGCCCAGGTGTCTGGCTGGGGCTTCACCGCCATGGAGTCGGGCACGGCGGGGCGGGAGGAGAAGCGTGGGGTTTGGGACACAGCTGCCGGCTGTGGCTCCCCCGCCGGGATGTCCAGTGAAGAGGTGGTGCCAGGGGACCCCGGCCAGAGCGCGGCCCGCAGCGGCCTTGGGTCGGCAGCGTGTCGCTGGTAACGGGGCACCCAGACTGATGAAGGCCAGCTGGGGACAACACGTGCAGAGCAGAGAGAAGGACCAGGACCTGTCTAAGGCAGAACAGCAAGACCCCCGCCTCGAGAAGGGACCGCAGGGAACAGATGAGGACGAGCTGGCAGATGGCGAAACTGCTGGCAGGGAAGACCAGCCGGTGAGGCGAGAGCCGGGGCTCTGTACAGAGGGCGAGCAGGAGGCGCCTGAGGGGGTGACAGGGACAGAGACCCACGGGAAGCAATGAGGGTAGCGGCCAGAAGGACGGTAGTGGGGGTGCCTGTGTCCTGGGCATCCGTCCCAAAGCACCACCAACGGGGGCTGGAGACAACAGGGTGTTGTCACCTCCGTTCTGGAGGCCAGGGGGCCAAGACCCTGGTGTCGCAGGGCTGGGTCCTCTGGGGACTCACTGCCCCTGATGCCCCAGCTGCCATGCCACCGGCCCCCTCCTCTTTGTCCCCTTCTCTCCCCAGGATACTGATTATTGTCAGGGCCCCCTGGGTGACCCAGGATGGGCTGATCTCCAGGTCCTCAGATTTAATCCCATCTGTAGGACCCTTACCCTCCGTGAGTTCAGGTCCTCAGGCTCTGGTGGACGTGAAGTCGGGGGGGACACCATTCACCCCGCCGCAGGGACTGTCAGGAGCATTCTTCGTCTCCCAGGAGGCACAGCCCCATCGGGTGTAAAGAGAACCAGACCCGGCAGCCACGCCAGGGGCTTCCCAGGGCCCCACCAGGCTGTCGCACTCATGTTGCTCCTCTCGTGCGTGTGATGGGGACACGTGACAGGAGCTGTGTCACTAAGTCTAGGCATGCTGCTCCGAGAAGTTGGAAGCGAACACCACGGGACACTCTGTGTCAGCTCAGCTGCACCGCCACCATGCTGCACGGACGCGGGTGCAGCTCAGTCGCCTTCCAAGCACTGCGCGTGGCGGTCAGGCAGCGAGGCCCAGGGGCAGCGGTCAGCCTGGCTCTCGCGAGCTCTGTGGCCGGCCCACCTGCGACCCCTGCGTGGCTTCCTCCCTCGCCGTCAACGTGCACAGTTCAGTGGTTCCTCCTGTAGTCAGAGTGCAGCCACCTCCATCGAGTTCCAGAACATTCTCGTCACCCCATAACGAACCACACGCTCGTCACCCATTGCCCCTTCTCCCCCAGCCCCTGGCCACCAATTGTCTGCTTCCTGTCTGTGGGTTTGTTCTTGGGGACAGTTCTATAAACGGAGCCCTCAGGGCAGAGCTGGCGGCTGCTTTTCCACACAGTGTTTGCAAGGCTCTTCACCGCGCGGCGAGCACCCGGACTCCCTTTTTAGGGCTGAATGATACTCCACTGGATGGGTATGCCACATTGTGCTCATCCACTCTCTTCAGTGGGGGACACCGGGTTGTCTCCACTTTGGGCCATTGGGACTCATGCTTCTGTAGACACTCAGGTAAGTTGTATGGACACAGGTTTTCAGTTTCGGTCCCTTTTAGCTGGGGAGCCACTTGGCGCCTGCACGTGGGACGCAGGCAGAGAGGACGCACGGGGTTTGGTCTGTATGCCCTGAGATCAGGCCCCGAGCACAGGAATTTGACAAGCCTGTGGGGAGTAGAGGTGGGGGCATGCACTCTTTCGGCACCTGTACCCTAGCTTTCCTCTGGAGAGGCGCCCCTCCCACACTCAGCCCGCGTGGGAGGTCAGCCCGGAGCAGTCAGGCCACCTCTTCTGGGAGAATGCAGCCCAGAGCGGGGAGCAAAGCCCAGAAAGGAGGCTGAGCCCAGGGTGCTCGGACCCCCAATCCATGTGCTGGGTCCTGACCCCAGGACCTTGGGGTGTGGCTGCATTTGGAGATGGGCCTTCACAGAAATGATTAAGGTAAAATGGGGCCACCGGGGTACCCTAACCCCATATGATTAGGGTCTTCATAAGAAGAGGAGGTCAGGACACAGACACCCCCAGAGGGACAACCGTGAGGACATGGCCATCCACACGCCGAGGAGAGAGGCCTCAGAGGGAACCAGCCCTGCCCACACCTGGATCTCAGGCTCCCCCACTCCAGGACTGGGGACAGTAAGTGTCTGGTTTAAGCCGCCCTTCTGTGGCATTTGTCACGCAGCCCAGCTAACTGACACAGTATCTACCGCCAGATGCCAACACAAACATCCCCAGTGTGATGACACAAAACCGCCCTCACTTATCCAGATTGTCTCTCCCTGCTCCACTGACAGGGCTCAGCAGGGCAGTTATCAGGGTCCCTGCAGCTGCCCCGGATGGTGGCTGGGGCTGTGCCACCTCCAAGGTTCCTCACGCATGAGGTGGCCCTGCGCTGGGGAGACGCCGAGGCCCAGCTAGACCAGCGGGGTCCTCGAGAAAGGGAGAGTGGAAGGCAGGCGAGGCTGGATCGAGGGGCTCAGAAGACATGATGCATACATGTGTGTGTACATGTGGGGAGTATAAAAATAGAATTGTTTGTGAGTTTTTTCTGCCTTCTTTCTCATAACTTGTTTTTTCACTCAGCAATGTCTGCATAGCCTGTTGGTACGTCTGAATGTAGCCCATGCTTTCTTTTTTTTTTTTAGTCCATTCTTTCTGACTTCAATGCCATGTCCGTCTCCTGGGTTTACCCACTGTGGTCCATCCAGGGAGCCACCAGCCTGCACAGCACCCTGTGGGCTTAGAAAACGGGCCCGTTTCTCCAGTGGGACATGACCCCACTCCAGGAGTCACAGATGGGCCAACAGGTGCAGGTGGGACTCCCACGCTCACCCAGCTCCTTGACGACAGCCAGTCTGTCCACTGGCCCTGGTGTAGCTGGTGAGGGCTGGATGCACATTTGGGCAGTTCCTGTTTGTTTTTACCATCCCATTCTGCATTAGCCTTCTTCTGAAAAAATGGGAGTGTTTTTCGAGGGCAGACACCATGAATGGTGGGCCATCGAAAATGCGCATTTCAAATTTTAATAGCTGCTCCCCAGGGAGGCTGTACCAGCTGGCACTCCCTGAAGTGGCACCGGAGTCCTCACTCCCCACACCCTCCTGGGCACATGATGCTACACGCCTTCTTCAGCATTGCCCAGATGGGTGAAAAGTGGCCTCTCGTCTCTGCTTGGATTCTGGCCACATTCAAATGCCAGCATTCAGTGGCAGGCTTGAACTGAAAACAGCAGCCGTGGTGCCACACAGCCCCGTCCATGAAGTGACTCATCCCCTCACATCCTTGGTTCCACGTTGTTCACCAGCTGTCATCTCTCTGGGGAGAGCCTGTCTGTAGGCTCTTCCTATGCTTGTGACCCTAGGACACTGTCACAAGCCACCACTCGTCACAAGGCTTCCTACAGCCCCTCGGCCAGTGTTCTCTCTCCGAGTCCTCAGATGCTGGGCAGAACTCTTACACAGTGGGGTCGACCGCTCACGCGTCTGTTCTGAGCCCCTTGATCCAGCCTCGCCTGCCACCACTCTCCCTTACTCAGACTTCGGCACCTCCTTTGCTCTCACCGTGGTCAGTGCAGGCAGCTCACTCACTTCCATCCCCCAGCCACGTGGCTGGTTCAGGGATGGACGCATGAGCCACATCATGGAGTGACGGGACAGTGGCTTGAGAAAGTCTGTCTGCAGCTGAGCCTGCTGAGCTGGATGTCGGGCGTAGGTGCCCTGTGCCGCCTTCGCTGCCATCTGGAGAGATCTTGCCTGAGGATGAAGCCCACACAGAGATGGAGAGAGAAAAACCGTATTCTGATCTCATCCTTGTGCGCCTTGATCCAGGCTTGCCTGACATCGGTCTGCTCTGAGATGCCCCACTTCAATGAGCCCATACATGTCCCTTCCTGGACTCGGATGCGCTGGTGGAAAATTCGGGATGTGCCCGTGAAGGGTCCCAGGGATGCTACGGAAGACTCGCTCCCCGTGGTCTCGGTCTGCCAGATGGTCTCCTGAATTAGGGGCAGCACCCCCAGAAGGCCGGGAGGCCCTGGAAGTCACAGGGGAGGATGGTGAGCTGGGGATTCTGCCTGGAACCCGTCCCTCAGCCCCGCAGACTGGGGGACGTGGGTTCAGTGGAAGTGCCTGGGCCTCAGTTGCCCTGTCTGTAGAATCGGACTTCAATCCCGACATACCAGCTAAGACTAAGAGAGTGAGGGGCAGTGGACGGGGAGCAGTTGTATGTAGCCAGGCAGGCACAGACAGCCAGCGTAAGGTGTGGAGGCGTCTGCCTTTGAGCCTCGCAGCCACCCCCCATGCCCTGCCCAAGACCTTTTGGCTCCGTGACCTCCTGCAAGTTATTTAATTTCTCTGGGCCTCAGTTTCCTCGTTTGAAATGAGAATAATACAATAGCTTCTATCCCATAAGATGTTATGAGAAGGAATGAGATTATATGTGGGAGGCGCAGAGCATGTGCCCTGCACACACTAACCCTCAACAAGTCAGCTATTAACATTTTTCCTCCCCAAACCCACAGTGACCACAGACCCCTGGCCCTGGCTGACCTCCCGCCCTCAGACTCGTGCTCCTGACGGTGCCCCAGCCCCTCCCACGCTCTCACCCCGGCCCCTGCCACCACTCACTCCCACCCAGCCCCCACCCGCTTCCTACTGCGGTGCACGGGCTCCACCAAGCGTCCGCCGGGCGCTGCGGCTGCGGGGCCGAGTCCCCAGCAGTGACCGCCAATCCGAGCTCCTGCGCGGGGTCCGCGTGCGCACACCGGTGGGAGCCGGGGTCAGCCCCCCGGGGGTGCGACCGGGACCACCGGACTCTGCACCCACCAGCCCGCTCGCCTGGCTGTCTGCGACCGTCTGGGGACACTGGGCAAGCGCCTTCCCTACGGCGACCGTAGCCCCGGTCCCCCGGTGGACTCGCGCGGCGGGCGTTGGTGGGGGTCTCAGCATCCCCGCGGGGCGCGGGGCGCTGGCCCTTTAAGGAGGCGGGCGGGGCGCGCTGTCGAGGTCATTAGCATGTATTAGCATGCCCCGCCCCGCCGCTGGGTGGCTCAGTCCGCCGGCAGCCGCGCGCGGGGCGCTCCGGGCGCGGGGACGTCCACGCCGCGCCGCCCTCCCTGTGAGCGCGATGCCCGGCCCGCCGCGCCCCCGGGCCCGGGTCCCGCTGCTGCTGTTGCTGCTGCCGCCGCTGCTGCTCGCTCTGGCGGCCCGCGGGAGCTGCGCCGCGCCCGCGCCCAGCGCCGAGGACCTCAGCCTGGGGGTGGTGAGTGCGCGGCGCCGGGTCGCGTGCGGGGGGACCCCATCAGGGCGCCCTGGACCTATTTCCTGGGCAGGACCGCTGAGGCGCGGCCGTGGGCTGAGTGCCTGGCGCGCGCGCACGCGGGGCTGGGGAAGAGGCGCCGGGTCCCTTTCGGACCCGTGCGCTCGGAGCGGCTGTAGCCGCAGGAGCCCGCGGAGGCGGGGGGGTCGCCTGACCGGAGCCCCCGTCCCCGGCTTGGAGCGGCCCCGAAGGGGGACCCCAGGCGGGTGGGACAGCAGTCGCGGCCGCCCGAGGCAGTGCGCCCCGCGTGCGTCCCCAGGGGAGGGGCGGGGGGAGGGGCGCGCACTCACAGCGGAGGAAAGGCTGGGGCTGCGGAGCGTGGGGGCCCGGGACGCCGGTGGTTCTCGAGTTTGCTCCGCTGAAGGTGTTGGGGAGTAAGGGAGCCGGCCCCCAGCCTCCCCTGGGCATGCATGGATCTCGGTCCTGTCCCCCCTCCCTTTCCACCGACCAGGGTGGCCAGCCTTGCCTGCCTCCCCTCCCCCGTGACCCTGTCCTGAGCGTGATGGGGTCCCCCTTTCATTCCGAGGCTCGGACGCAAGCCCGAGCGCCCCCGTCCCCCAACGCCAGCTGTCCCACTGATTTAGGAGCTGTCCTGGGGGTGGCAGCAGTGGCCTCTTCCCACAACCCCTCCCCCCGTTCCGCCCGCCGGCTTGAAGCCGCCTCTGAACCTGGAAGATTTAGATCGGACTTTGTGGGTTTGCCACCCCCAGGCCTGGAAGCCAGGCGAGGGCGCGAGGGGGCCTGTGGATGAAGCCGATGCCCTCTGAGGCTTCCGCCCCTGCAGCTGCCTTCGCTGCGCTCAGACGCAGGAGCCCGGGGCCCGGGGCCTCGCCTCCCCGCCCTGCGCACAGCTCACGTCCCCGGCAGTGGGTGCTGGCGGGCCCCTCTCCCAACGACATTGGCATTCGGAGCTTAGGTGGATTTCAGGGAGGAAGCATTTGAGTGGCATCCGCAGCCCGGCTGTTGGCAGGACTTGGCCACAGGTTCTGGATGGGAAGCAGGCTCCAGCCACCACCGCCCGGCCACCAGAGTTCTGGAAGCCACCAGGGAGGACACAGCCACCGTCCCTGCAGCCAGACGTTTGAGGGACCCCACCACCAGCTTCCTCCCAGCCAAACTACGTCTGAAACTGGGTGCTTTATCCACCGCCTCCGGGACCCTTTGTGGCTGGGGGTTGCCCGGATCCCTTCCTGGGGTGCACACTCTAGGGGCGTCGTGTCTCCAGGTCTGGGCTGAGTTTCAGTAGAACCCAGGCCCCCCCACCTTCCAGCTCCCAGGCTGGCCCGGAGGGCTCGTGGGGTCCTGCCCGCACAGGCAACGGGTGGCGCTCCAGCCCAGCCAAGTTCGTTCACCGGACCCAGTGTCGCTCTGAAGTTTCTCTCGCTGCCTGCGGGGAGAGGGCAGTCAGACCCACTACCCCGACTGGGGGCCCCCGCGCCTCCTCCCTGCCCCGCACCCACGGGGTCACCCGGCCCGCACCCTGTGGGATGCACAGGGCGGGGGACACAGCTCCCCAGCCTGGAGCCCGGAGACAGCAGGGCCGTGGCATCCGGCCCAGTGGGGCGAGCACAGGATACTGCCCTTGCCCAGAGAGCCCCCACGCCAGGAAGGCTGGGCCCCCCGCCTGGTGCGGGAGAAGCCTTCCTGCCTCTGGCCCCTAGTTTGTGAGCAGAGAGCGGCCTCTGGTGGCTGTCGAGGGAATGACACCCCAGAGTCTGAGACCCCGTGCAGGAAGGCTGCGAGACAGGCCAGGATTTGCGGGGGAAGGGGCACTCCTTTTGGCCCCTCTGCAGACCGCCCTGGGAACCCACTAACTGGACACTCAAGCCTGTGGCCGCCAGTGAGGAGAAGGGCCCCTTTGTAAGTGTGGCCCAGCTTCAGCCAGACAGAGCTGAGCCCAGTGGGTCGTGAGCAGTGGCTGGTCCCCGGGAGAGGCTCCCCCAACCCCCAGCCCGGCCCAGCCCACCCCCGCTTTAGCTCGAGAACAAAGCACCGGATTGAGGCCTGCTGTGCCTGGGGAATGGTGGGCTGTCAGGCCCGGTGGAGTGGGACAAAAGAGAAAGCACGCTGTGCCCTCCTGGGGCTGTCGCTGAGCGCTGGGCCAAGTTTGTCATTATTTCATTTCTGAGTAGGTAATACCCAGAGCAGACTATTCAGGGGACGTACAGCTCCCCATTCTCCTCCGATCGATTCCCAACAATCCTTCCAGAAGTGGTCTGGGTGCCTAAAAGGACACGGGGACCTTGGCCCGTCGTTTTTACGGATGACACCACCTGCTGCCACTGGCATGTGCCTGCTGTTTTCACTTTGCAGTCTGTCCAGAAAACAGTCCATATCGGGATGAGGACGTCGCCATGGGGGGTGTCGCCGTCAGCCCGCCCCGTGACATTTCGCTGCATGGATGTCACATCCTTTAGCCGCGCATGGTCACGGATGTGCTGACTGCTCCTAATATTTTGCTGTGGCCCCAGAAGCACTGCCAGAACCTGCTGGTCACAGGGCCCAGGCCCTGCCCAAGGCCTGGGGACAGGCCTGATGTGACGTGTTGCGTGTTGGCAGATTTTCTACCCTGTCTCTAAAGTTTCTGCTCCCGGCAACAAAGTCTGAGTTCCCACCTCGCACCGTACGGCATGTGGGCAGGACTTTGCTCTCTGACACCCACACAGGTAGCAGTGGTTTGGAGCTGAGATTGTGTGTGAGGGTGGCCAGGACAAGAGCACCCTCAATGGCCCAGGCAGCAGGCCCCAGGGACTGGGCAGAGACTATGGTGGCAGGTGGAAACCAGGACGCCTCTGGGAGCACATATGAGCGCCATGTCCCCCTCCTGGGGCATGGGGTGGAAGGGGTGACAGCGAGCTGTGGGCCCTCCGTGGGCTCAGGACCGTGTCACAGACATGGTGGGGGGCCAGGAATGCCCTCACAGGTGCTGCAGTGGAGAAACAGCCACACGCCTTCAGCCCAAGCCAGGAAGCAGGGAGGGTTAACCTCAGAGGAGGGGACATGTCCCTCTCCTCCCAGGGCCCCTCTGCACATCCCGTCTGTCCCCGGGGAGCATCCCAGGCGCCTGCATTTAAATGAGAGGGTCCAAAGACCCTGGCCCACTCCCCACCCCACCCCCCACCCCAGACACATGTCAGCAAGTGAGTTCAGGCTCTGGGCTTTGGGCCAGCTCTGAACCACTGAGAAGTCTTTGTGTGGCAGCCACTATGGCCTGGGCAGGACTGTGCTGGACGCCTGTGGTTGAGCCGGGAGGGGACACAGTCCCCTTTCCCAGTGTGGGTCCCGCTGCTGCTCACCAGCCTGTGACCTAAGCACTGGGCCTCAGTCTGCCGGACTGTGGAATGGGGCCGTGAGAACAGGGCAGTGGGATGTTAACTGGTGATGCCCCTGAAGGGCTCGCAGCAGCATCTGGCAGGAAGTGGGGGGGGCAGGCTGAGGACCTGGGGGTTCGGTGGTGTTCTCTGACGCAGTGCAGTCCTCAGGGACTCCAAGGGTGCTTGAACAGCTGTGATTTTTGTCTCTTTGTTAATGAGACCTGGGCTTCTGGAGCGATGCTGCAGGCCACACGTGAAGGGTGACACATCTGTCACACATTAGCTGAGAGCCACTGGTCCGCTCCCCGGCACCGTCCAGCTCTCAGAGGGACAGACAGAGCCGTCTAGGCGGGTCGCAGAGCTGCCCGCCTGCTTCTCCCACCTCTCCCTCCCTACTCCAACACCTCATCCCTTTCTGCCCCCTGAACCTCCCAGGCTGGCCCTGCCTCGGGGCCTTTGCACAAGCTGCTGGGCATCCCTCAGGTCTCTGCCCAGTGTCACCCCCAGGGCCGTCTTCCCTGAGCACCCAGCTAAGGAGCCCTCCACCCGGCTCAGTTCCCCTCATAGCACCGCGGTTACGGGAATAGGCCCTGAAGCCAGATGGCCAAGGTTTGGTGTGTGATGAGGGGCAGGTGTCTTAACCATTCTGTGCCTCGGTGTCCTTGTCTCTAAAATGAGGATAATAGCACCCAGCTCATAAGATTAATTCAGCAGTTACTGAGCGCCTACTGTGTGCCAGGCATGAAAGGACACCGAGGACCTATGCCGCTGACCTCAGGCAGCTTCCCTGCATAGTGCTGTGATCCGGAGCAGGTTGGGGAACGGAAGGTGCCCCACAACGGTTAGCTGCCAGACCACTCATTGTAATTATCACTCGTGTGTGATGCAGTCACCGTCCATTCACTCATTTCCACGTCTGCTTGTTTATCGTGGGTCTCCCTGTGGAAGGTTGGCAGGGTGGGGTCTCCCCAGGTTTTTGCAGTCCCTTCCCCACCCCATGCCTGGCACAGCGAACCCTCAGTAAAGGTGTGTCTGATGGACAGACGACGGACTGTCCCAGGGGGCATCTGGGAGCGTCCCCCTGGGAAAGATGCTGCGATGTGGGGATCAACCCCACTGCCACAGCCCCCCTAGTCAGCCCCCAAGAAAGAAAGGACCCACCAGCCGACGCCCACCAGCTGGTTCCCCTGCAGGGCCTTGGAGGCTGGAGTGCTGTGACCTTGGGGCTCAGTTTCCTCTTCTGTGCAGTGGGGTGAATGCTAATGACACCTGCCCCCCACCAGGCTGGTGGGGTCCAATTAGAGAATGTGAAGGGGGGTGCTGACAGTTCAGCGATCTGTCCCCAAAACCCAAGCCAGGGCCAGCCCCAGGCACCACGGTGGCCCCCACCTGGCACCAGGGGACAGCGTATGTCCCGGGACAGCTGACTTCATTGGGGTCCTGCTCCCATATGCCTCCCCTTCTCTGCCTCTAAATGGGGACAACAGTGGCCGGGCTGTGGGCCTTGGGGAGGGAAGGCTGCATGAGACATGCACACAGTAAGCCGTCTTGTTTACCAGCGTGGTGACGCATCACAGCGCGGCCCTCCCCAGCCCACCGTCCAACCCACCAGCATTGCCTGGGCCTGGAGCCAGGACTGGGGCTGCAGGAAAACAGACCAGGTGCGTGCAGCCTGGCGACCTGTGGGCACGGCGACGGTTAGACCAGCAAGTGCTGCTCCGGGGGCGGCCGCGGCACTCCCCGTGAATGAACCAAAAGTCGCCAAGGGTGCTTTGTAGCGCCCAGAACAGACGCACATGGTGCCCACCAGTGACAAACGTAAAACCGGGGCCATGGGGAGGCCTGGAGAATGCTGGCGGTGACCGCGTCTGCGTCTGCGGGGTGCCTGCAGCCTGGCGTCTGCTCCCAGGCCTGTTTCCACATCTGCTACCTGCAGGGTCCTTGGAAGGGGGCGTCTACTTGACTGTAGGGACAGCCCAGCGGTGGGGCGGCCGCTGCGTATTGGGCGCCCCTGGGCCCCTGCCGGCGGCCCCGCCCCCTCCCCCTGCCTTCTGGAAGGTTCAGCCCTGCCCTCCCCAGCGCTGCCTGTTGCCCTGGAGACGCGGTCGCTGTGGCGACGGCGCCGGGAGGTCGGGTGGGTGCGTGGGAAGCATCTGGGCCAGCCCTGTTGTCCCACCTCGTTGGACACCCCCCAACCACTCCCACCCCTGCTCCGCTCCCCAACCCACCCCACCCCATCCTGCCGTGGCCCCACCATGGGGGGCGGGAGTGCATGTATCCTGGGGGGTCAGGGCTGGGGCGCAGGAGGCTTGGGGGCTTTAGCAGCGTTCGGCCCTGCAGGCACCACAGCCTTACAGTCGGCTTCTCACCTGGGCTTCTGTTCCTTTGGAGGCTAACACCCCCCTCTCCCGCCCCCTTAGCCTCCTCTGGCGTTTCAAAATGTATTAACTACCAGGAAAAAAAATGTAAACCCCAACCATGTGGCAATTTGCCTGTGCCCCTGGAGATTGGTATGAGCTGGCACGCTGGTGGGGCGGGCTGTCTCAGATGCCCCTCCCCAGTGCCCTCCGCTGAAGGTGGCTGGGCTGGGGTCCATGGGCTCTGCAGGCCCTCCTCAATCCACCTGAGGGGTGTCCACCTGAGGGCCGAGGCTGCCAGCACCCTTCCACACCCCCAGACCCTCCGGGGGCTTGTCCTGCTGTCAGGTGTGTCCTTGGGACTTTCCCCGTGAGCTGGGGAGTTGTTCCGATGTGCTCTCCAGCCAGAAGCCGACCACTCCACCACTGCAGGGCCTCGGGGGTCGTGGGAGGGCGTGGGTGAGGAGAAGAGGCTGGCTTTGTGATGCTCATGTCCCAGGGCCCACGGGGGCGGGGGGGAGGGGGGACACTGAGGCCAGACACTCAGACCTGCAGCTGAAACCTGTTTTTCAACGTTGTCAAACGGTTAGAAACCATCTGAAGTGCTCTGGAGGCCTCAAGGAAACGTGTGTGGCCGCCTGGCCAGGCTGCCAGAGCCTGGGGGAGCAGGTCCTCTGTGACCCCCACGGAGCCCTGTGGGGCTGGGGTGGGGGCTGCTCAGTGCACACACCCAGCTACCATCACAGCTTATGGGCAGGACTCGGGGCGTTCTCCCACGGTGCACGATTGTACCCTCACATCCACAGACAGCGAAACAGCCCAGAGGGGTTGAGTGGCTTGCTTCAGGGGCCCAGCAAGGAGGCATTTGAACCCGGGCAGCCTGGCTCCCGAGTCTGGGCTCATAGCCACCGTGCCTGCTCTGCTCGTGACCGGGTTCTTAAATCCAGGGTCTGAGTCCATTGCCCTTCTCTGTGGGTTTCAGGCCTTGGGTCCTAGACTGCTGCCTCACGGGTCAGTTCAGGGCCTGAATTTGGCACTTGCCACGTTTAATAACCTTTTTGTGAATTTGCATTTCTTAGCGTCCTCTGGGCATTTTGCTGTCTCAGGAGTGAGGGAGGATATTGCTGTCATGAGCAGTTGCACAGGTTGTGCACTGTTCAAGCTCACCTCCTCCAAGGGGCATCAAGTTTATTAAGACCCTTCTCCCGGAGCCACCTGTGAAGTAACTTAAGGAAGGGGCAAGCGGTGCCTTGTGGGCTCAGGAGGGGCTGGGGTTGGGGTGGTGTTGATTGGGACACAGGGCCCTTCTGGTGGGCCGAGCCCCGCCTCTACCCCCCACTCTGCTCTCTGCCCGCAGGACTGGCTGAGCAGGTTCGGCTACCTGCCCCCGCCGGACCCCACAACGGGGCAGCTGCAGGCACCAGAAGAACTGTCCAAGGCCATTGCAGCCATGCAGCGGTTTGGGGGCCTGGAGGCCACCGGAGTCCTGGGTCAGTCCTTCAAGGGAGACGGGTGCTCCCCAGGCCCGACCTCCCGAAGCCTGGCTTCTTTTACTTCCATCCCTTTGAGGCCCCCCAGCCAACCCGTGGGGCATGGGGGGACGGGTCTCCTGTCTCGGGCAGGACCAAGGATTCCCGCCATGTGGGAGCCCCTCGCCTCCCTCAGGTGTGAGCACAGCAGAGGCGAGTGTGTACCAGCTGTGCCACACTGTATGGCAAGGGCTTAAACTCAGTGCCCACGTGGGCCAGGCGGCCCGCCAGGCCTGCTGATTCTTGTCCTGTGGGAGTGCCAGCCCTGTGCTGCCCAGACTCCCAGCTTTCCAAGAGAAACCAGACATCTGGGGGAGGAGGTATGTGAGCACCCCACTTTCTGCGCGTTGGCAAGGAGTTCCAATTTTCTAAAGGCCTTCTTCAGGCCCGGCTGATGGAGACACATCTGTCCCCAGGCTTCTGAAGGGGAGACACGCGTGTGTCGCTTGAAATGCAGGAAGAGTTGGCAGCACTAGTCCCCATGGGGGCCCTGCCCCGAGTTAGTAAATGCTTTGAGCGGCCCTGTCATCCCCCATAACTGGAGGCCGGGGCCTCATCCCCACCAGACCTGATGCAGGAGCCAGAGGGACAGCCTTTGGGGCTCCTGGGGACCCCAGGTCGGGGGTGAGCTGGGCCTGGCTCCTGACCCTCGCCCACCCTCCCCACAGACCAGGCCACCTTGGCACTGATGAAAACCCCACGCTGCTCCCTCCCTGACCTCCCTGCGGCCCCAGCTCGAAGGAGGCGCCAGGCTCCGGCCCCCACCAAGTGGAGCAAGAGGAATCTGTCATGGAGGTGGGCGGCAGGGCACCAGGGCCTCCCCGGAAAGTCCCAGTGTCCCCTCTGCTCTGGGACCAGAAGTCCAAGATCCAAGTGTCATAGGGCTGGGTCCTCCCAAGCTCTGAGGGAGTGTCTGTCCCCAGCGGCCCTGTTGCTCCAGTCCCTCCCACGGCCGCCTCCTTTCCAGTCCGTGTGCCCTTTTCTTTCTCATATGAGGATGCTAATCCTTACCGTAGTCACATCTGCAAACCCCATTTCCCTGTAGGGCTCCACTGCCCAGCCCTGGGGAAGCCAGTCCAGGGAGACCCTGCGGGCGGGGCGGGGGGGGTGGACCCCAGCCTGTGCGGTGACCCGGCGCCGCCTCCTAGGGTCCGCACCTTCCCGCGGGACTCGCCCCTGGGCCGCGACACGGTGCGAGCGCTCATGCACTACGCGCTCAAGGTCTGGAGCGACATCACGCCCCTGAATTTCCACGAGGTGGCGGGCAGCCGCGCCGACATCCAGATCGACTTCTCCGCCGCCGACCACAACGACCGCTACCCCTTCGACGGCCCGGGAGGCGCGGTGGCCCACGCCTTCCTCCCTGGTGACCACCACACCGCCGGGGACACCCACTTCGACGACGACGAGGCCTGGACCTTCCGCTCCTCAGGTGCGTCCGGGCTGAGTGTGAGTCTCTGGGGACCCTGCATGACCCAGGGGCCCCGACAGACCCCGTGGGGTTACAGGGAGCCACACCGACCCCGTGAAGATGGGGAAGCCACCAAAGCTCACTAGGACCCAAGCCCCGTGCACACCAGCAGCTCAGGAGGACCGCTGGGCAGTCCTAGCTCAGCCGGCCACACCCACCCGTCTCTCGGGGGGGACAGCCTGCCCTAGGGTCTTGGATGGGCTTACAGGACCAGGAGGATGGGGAACACGGCTCCATGGGTCTCCCCTGACTGGCTGAGCCGGGCTTGTCCTCGTCCTGGTCTCAGCTTCCAGGCAGGCATGGAAGCTACGAGGCCTCGGCAGGCCTTGGTACGACTTCTGACAAGGCCACAGGCCCCCCGGTTCCAGGGGGACCAGGGCAGAGCCACGTGGCACAGGGTGTGGATGTGGGTGATGAGGTGGGGCCCCATGAAGCTAGTGCCCACGCTGACCTGTGGAACTGGGCTGTCTGCAATGACGGGGGCCCAGGCCCATCCCGTGGGGCCTGGGGAATCCCTTCAGTGCTGTGGGGCACAGGGACCCTACACTGGCCCCTGGAACTTGGGGTGCAGAAGGCTGGCAAGGCCTGATAGTTACCATGTGGCCGGCACAGGAAAAGCTGCCACCCCCACTGAGGGTGGAGCGTGGAGCCAGGGAGGACCGAGGCCCCTACCCACCCCATAGGCCCACGGGGGCGGGGGGCGGGCGAGGGCAGACAAGCCCTGAGGGAGCACAGCACCCGGGCTCACTGGCTCCCCGTGTCCCCAGATGCCCACGGCATGGACCTGTTCGCGGTGGCCGTCCACGAGTTTGGCCACGCCATTGGGCTGGGCCATGTGGCGGCCCCGCGCTCGGTCATGCAGCCCTACTACCATGGCCCTGTGGGTGACCCACTGCACTACGGGCTGCCCTACGAGGACCGCGTACGCGTCTGGCAACTGTACGGTGAGTCCTCCCCGAAGCCAGCTCGGTGGCCCAAGGATGGGTCCCCAGCACGCAGTCCCACGGGAAGGGTTCCTCTATCTTTTCACCCCACACGCTCAGCGTCCAGCGCCCTGCCTGGCACACACTGCTCACGTGCGTGCAGTGAACACGCAGCTTCTGTGGGCGGGGGACCCAGACCTCCCCCAGAGCCTCCGCCCCAAGCAGGACTTCACGTCTAACCCCCAAGTGGTCTCCGGTGTGACAGCTGGCATCCATGGGGTCCCAGGCCCCGCACAGGTCTCGTGTGTTAACTCGTCCAGTCCTGGCAGCCTGTGAGGGAGGGGTTGCTGTCCCCACTTACAATGGGAGAGCTGAGGGGGGATGACCCGATGGCCAGGTGGAGCCGGTCCCAGCCTCTCTGCTGGGGACACATCAGGAAATACGGCGGAGCTGGGCCCAGGCTGTGATGACGTCTCCCCCGTCCACCCTGCCTGTCTGCTCCATGTCACCTTCCGGCACCGCCCCCACCCCCAGCCCTGCCAGCGTCCCTGGCGCCTAACGCCCTCTGACATCTGGATTTTCTGTGGTGAAATTTACCGTCTTAACCACTTTAAAGTGTACAACTCAGCGACACGTGCAGTCAGTGGTTCCAGGACTGTGTCATCACCGCCCCTGCCACAACAGACCCCATCCCCACTCCCCAGCCCCCGCCACCGCTCTGGACGGTTCCTGTAACTGGGATCACACCATGTGTAGCCTTGTGTGCCTGGCCTCTTCCATGGAGCCTCCGTGTCATAGCGTGTGTCAGCGCTTTGTCCCTTTTCACGGCAGAATGGCTTGATTTCCCCGTTGATGGACATTTGGGTCGTCTCCACCTTTGGGCCACTGTGAATAGTGTGAACATGTGTGTACAAGTTTCTGTGTGAACACACGGGTAACTTGTGAGGCCCGTGTCCACCTCGTCGCTGGCTGCGGCCTGGGAGCCTGGCCTGCCCCGCTCGTGTGGAGGGGGGTCCGCACGGCCTGTCTGCCCTCAGTTCTGCCCTGGGGGCCCAGGTAGGGTGGGGAGATTTGGAGGGAGGCAGGCGCGCGAGTTCCATGCAGCCACCTTATCTCCACAGGCGTGCGGGAGTCCGTGTCCCCCACGGCACAGCCAGACACCGAGGAGCCCCCCCTCCTGCCGGAGCCCCCCAACAATCGGTCCAGCACACCGTAAGCCGCGGGCCCCTGTTCCCACACTGCAGCCAGCACTGCCCCCAACAGTGTCCTGAGCTCCAGGCTTTTCGGAGAAAAGCATGGCTCTGGGCTGAGCCCTGCGTGATGCTTTGTTTCCTAAACCCCTCAGATGGCGTGGGCACAGCTGCTCTCCCAGCCTGGCTGTGCAGAGGGTCATGCCGAGCGTGATTTCCTCTCAGCCTTTGCCCCAGTCACCTGCCGCTGCCTCCACCTCCCCCACCCTGCCTGCCCCGTAACATGAGAAGCTGGAAGACTCTTGGCTCACGAGTGCCGACCCCACAGCAGGAGCTGGTCTCTGCCCCACGGTGGACGGGACGTTATCACTGGTGGCTCGGAACACAGGGGCCCGCCAGGCACCCCCCAACCCTGGTGGCCTGTGCAGGAGACAGGAGTCTGCCCGCCTGTTAGCCCCGAGCTGCAGAGGTCCCTTCAGCGAGCCCTTTGCCTAAATCAGAGCCGCCTGCTCTCACGAGGCAGATGCCACAGAATCTGTAGAAGGCGGTCCCTGCCCCCCCCATCCCTCCCACACACACACACTAACTGCTTGCCGTGTCTCCATGCCACCTTCATGGGCACACAACACACTAAACACAGGCACGTATTCAGGCTTACCTGGCTTTACCTGGCTTAGCTTTTGTCTTCAGCATGGTCTTACACTCGCCTCATTTAGCTGGATGTCACGAATTTCCATTCATGTTGGAAGATGTTGCTCTGACCTTTTTTCTTCGTCTCACCCGTTGGATACGCAACGTGTGGGAATGGTGTGCCACCCCAAAGGCGCTGAGAGCGCCCACAGTGAGCAGGCCGTCGTCCTGCTGCCTCCCAAGCCCTGCCCTTCCAGAGACGCGCACACGCCCGTGACCCAAGTCCAGTGGGCACACCATGTGCTGGATTCTTGCCCGCAGGCGCCCTGCTGTGTTCCAAGCTTTGCGTCAGGCGGGCAGGCACAGGTCTCCGTGCCTGGCCTTCCACTGTCGCCATCACATTGCCTGCGTCCTGTCCAGGGCAGAGCTGCAGATCGGCA
>NW_017731894.1:1112405-1117782 GCF_001890085.2 Hipposideros armiger
CCGCACTAAGTACATTCACAGGGTTGTGGAGCTGTCACCACCACCATCTCCAGAGCTTTCCACCTTCCCAAACTGACACTCTGTCCCCTTTAAACACTCATCCCCCACCCCCTCCCCAGCCCCTGCCACCGCCATCTGCCTTCTGCCTCCATGAATCTACCTTGTCCGTGGACCTCATGTAAGGGCAGTCACACAGGTTTTGGCCTTTTGTGACCTGCTGTGTCACTGAGCATAATGTCCTCAGGATCTGTCCATATTGGAGCAGGTGCCAGAATGTCTGTCCTTTTAAGGCTGAGTGACGTTTCCATGTGGGTGGACCACATATGCTCGTGTCTGTAGATGGACACTCGGTGGCTCTGCCCCTGGGCTGTTGTGAGTGACACTTTGAGACCCTGCTTTCAGTTCCTTTGGGTGTCGGCCCAGAAGTGGGTTACTGGATCCCGTGGTCATCCCAGTGTCACCTACTGGGGAACTGCCATACGCTTTCCACAAACGCCGCGCCATCTGTGTTCCCACCAGCAGGCGTCATTCCCCACGTGGTGCCGTCTGGTTTTCTGACGGTGGCCATCAAGTGGGTGCGAGGTGGGGTCTCATGGTTGTGACGTACGTTTCTCTGATGGTCAGCGACGTTGAGCACCTTCTTGTGCTTATCGGCCATTTGACTGTCTTCTCTGGTGAAAGTCTATTCCTCCAGTCCTTTGTCCAGCAAAGGATTTTTGAAGGTTTTGCTGCTGCTTTTTTTTCTTCCTAAATGACAGGGGTTGATGATTTGCTAAGCCAGAGGGGAGGATGGTGGCACCTTTAATTGTCACATTTCCACCTTCCCCTGGCCGAGCATTGTCACAGTGTTCCCCAAAGCAGAGGTGAGGGTGTAGCCAAAGCCTCTAAAACCACGTTCGGAAGCTCACCGTGGCTTTCATGTCTGGGTGACCTCCGAGCGCACTGCTTCTGTGTGCAGCCCGACACGTGCACGCGTACGTCTGCTTTGACCCTGGCTGAGAGCCTCTGTCTCTGTCACGGTGATGCTCCCAGCCCACGTCCTCGCAGGAGTGGGTGAGAGGACAGATAAAGGGCATCTCTTAGGCCCTGACTCATCCGGAATCTTGTTCCTGGTCTGTAAAGTGGGTGCCTTCTCAGAACCTGGGTGCTCAGGCTGCCATCAAGTGGAAGGACCCCATGCCAGGCACAGAACAGGTGCCACGCACAGAACAGGTGCCAGGCACACGGCAGGTGTCAGGCACAGGGCAGGTGTCAGGCACAGGGCAGGTGTCAGGTGCAGGGCAGGCGCACAGTAGTTGCTCAATAAATACTTGTGAGGCCTGGCGGGTACTGTGGAGCGGGGCAGACTCACGGGGTGGCTGAGCCCCGCCCGGCTCTTTCTCTCCCCAGGAGACAGATACTGGCTGTTTAAGGACAATAACGTAGAGGAAGGATTCCCGCGGCCCATCTCTGACTTCGGCCTCCCACCCGGCGGTGTCGACGCCGCCTTCTCCTGGGCCCACAATGACAAGACTTATTTCTTTAAGGACCAGCTGTACTGGCGCTATGATGAGCACACACGGCGCATGGACCCCGGCCACCCCGCCCAGAGCCCCCTGTGGAGGGGCGTCCCCAGCACGCTGGACGCCGCCATGCGCTGGTCCGACGGTGAGCCGGCGGGGCACCGAGGGCAGAGCAAGCCACTGTGGCCTCAGTCTCCCCACCTGTAAAGAGGGCAGTTGGGAGGAGTGCGCCTATGCACTCACATAGGGCTCTCCTCCCGGCCACGTGGCCACCCCGGTCCTCATTCACTCGCCCTCATCCTCCTCTGCCCGTCACTCCTCCAGCACCAGCCTCCGCCTCCTGCGGCCTGTCACGCCTCAGGGCCTTTGCACCTGCCCTGTGTCCTCCGGGACACTCCCTACGGGGCCCTCCCTTGCTTGGCAGTATAGAAATGACCGTCCTCCCCACAGGGGCAGAAGTCCCTTCTGTTTTATTTCCAAAGCTGCGTCCCCAGCACCTAGAATGGCGTGGCACATAGTATGCCCTCGATAGAATCCAGTAGGAAAGAAACCTAGAGGGCGTCTCGTCCGTCCCCCTGCCTACGGGCTGCTTCCTGAGCCTTCCCAGGCATCCTATAGGACAGTCCCCGTCTCCCGGCCGCACAGCTCTGCCCCTCGTCCTGCTGTCCAGCCTGAGTCCCACAGGCTGCAGCGGCTGGAGCTCAGCCCGCCTTCCTTTCTCCCCCAGGGGCCGCCTACTTCTTCCGTGGCCAGGAGTACTGGAAGGTGCTGGATGGGGAGCTGGCGGTGGCGCCCGGGTACCCGCAGTCCACAGCTCGGGACTGGTTGGTCTGCCGTGACCTGCAGACCAGCCCTGAGAGCACGGATGGACAGGCAGGGGCCCACGCCCGGCCAGGACAGACCGACCAGAGTCGCTCAGAGGACGGCTACCAGGTGTGCTCCTGCAGCTCCCTGGCCTCCCGTCCCCCCGGGGCCTCGGGCCCGCTGTTGGCCGCCGTGCTGCTGCTGACGCCAAGCATGCTGTGGACAGCCGCCCAGGCCCTGGCACTCTGACAGCCGGCGCTGGCCTGCGAGAGGACAGGGGTCACAGCCTGGGTCCACACGGGCAGGGACGAATGCCCTCGCCCCGCCAGCGTCTGAAACAGAAACTTCCCGAGCTTCGTGGGCACGGCCTTGAGGACCCAGCCTGACACCCCCGAGTGAAGCCCCTGCTCCAGCCTCCAGGACGGGGGACAGGCAGCCCCTGGCACTGTTCCTCGGCCAGTCAGCACTGACACTGGGGCACCGTCCACGCAGCTTTACTGCCTCTGCCCGCCCTGGCCTGCCAGGTGGGAGTCGGGGAGATGCTATCAAGGCCAGGTGGGGACGGGAGCCGTCCTTCCAGCCAGCAAGAGACTGGATCACATAGAACCTCATTGATGGGCCACGCAGCAGGGCTGGGGGCGTTCACTCAGGCCTTCCCCTGCCCCTGGGGCCCTGGACACCGCTGCCTGGCCGGCACTGCCACTCATTGCGTCCACACTGCCGCCCCTGGTCCCTGGTGCTTCTGCTCACCCTTGGGGGCTTTTGTCCCTGGTCCCCATGGGACTGCTGATGGCCTTGCTCAGGGCAGCCCCCAACACTCAGACAAGCCCCCCAAGCTGGGGTCACCACTGGCCTCCCTTGTGATACCTGCAGACAAACACGACCTCCCCTGCTTCATAACAGTGCAGGCTCGGCTCCCTGACACACCCCAGGGGCAGCCATCCTCCAGGCCTGAACCCCAGACCCACCTGCACTCAGGTGGTGGGAGCTTCTAGGAAGGGCTGTGAGGTGATCATGCCCTCCCTGGCGTTCACCAGCACCTCCTTGATGACTCCATGTCCCCCAGGGTTGTTACACCCATTTCTCAGATGGGTGAGCGGAGGTCAGCTTGGGAAAGAACCACCTGCCTGCAGGCAGCGGCCTGACGGCATCAGGTCTCTGACAGGACGCGCTAGCACATTCACCACAGGCGTTGACAGCACCTGCCGTGACGTGCAGGACGTGCAGAGCGAGAAGGCTGTCTCGGGACACACCTGGGATGCAGCTGCCAACCCAGAGTGCTGTCCACCCAAAGTGTAGGGACAGTGCTGCTGGCCAGTCCAGGAAGCCACTGTCCCCTCCCTGGGGCTGGAGGAGCCTTCTAACACCTGGAGCACAAGTGGGGTTCAGTTAGGAACACACGTGTAGCTGGGGAGCAGCAAGCTGTAAAGTGGGTGCGGGGTACCTTCAGGGCACTTTAGAGCAGGGCCGGCAGGCAGCAGCCCGGCTCCTGGACCTGTGGAAAGGCAGCTTCTGGGACCTGACCATAGCGCAGCCTGTGTCAGGTCCCCTCCCCCTAAGTGTGATGCACAAGAGGGTGTGGGGAAACCACTGTTCCCCAGGGGGTCGGAAAGGCTGCTTAGCAAAAACGGAGGAGTAGGTTTTCAGCGATGGGGGAGGGGCAGCAGTGCTGCCCGGCCTGGGCCTGAGGGTCTGCACGTGCAGAAGGCCCGTCGTCCCACCAGGAGGAGCCCCAGAACACAGGGCCAGCCCCTCCGCAGCTTATAGGGTGTTGTGTTCACACCCTGGATCCCAGGAAGTCATCACTGAATTTCCCCCACTGACCCTGGCCCTAGGGAGGGGCAGAAACGTCCCCACTTCTCACAGGAGGGCGTGTCCTGACATCCTGACGCCCAGGCAGCAGAGGCAGCCCTGGAACCTGGGATCATGGCCGGGCAGCAGGCTCTGGCCAGGCCCTGCGCTCACAGCCAAGCGGAGCCACATCCCACGCCCATCTGTGCACCATCTGGTCCCTGCAGGAGGGACCCCTGCCTGTCAGACCAGACTGGATGAACTGGGGTCCTTCCTGGGGGGTACAGATGCCTCCCACTTGAGGACACCGCCCCACCCCTGCGTAGTCCCAGTTCATCTCCAGCGGCTTGGCAGGAAGCCTTGTGCATTTGGGGAGAGGGTCCCCCCTCCCCGGGCACACAGCCCCAGGGGACAGAGCGAGCCGTGGACCAGGTCTGTAAGAGCCCGGAGTGTCACGGTGGGTGGTGGTCTTACTCTTCTGTTAAAGCCAAACCCTTTTATAAAACGTGCCCACCAACTCTGTGTCGTGCGAAGAAGGAGCAGCACAGAAGGGCGACCTTCTGTGTTGGGTTGTGAGAGACACGGTGATGGTAGCAGCTGCTTCTACTCGGGCCTGCAAAGCAGGGCCTGGGTGCTCGCAGGAACCCACAAAGTACACGGCTCCCCCCATCTTTCTGTATACACCTACATAAATCATCTTCGCAGAGAAGTTGCAGGTGGAGTACGAGAACCTTTATTTTTTTTTATAACCTAAACCACTTGGGACCGCAGTGACAACTCTGAGACACTGTCCTGTATTCCCTGCAAACCCCGGGCGCTCTCCCAAGGTCAAATCAGGAACTAACGTGACACGTCAGACCCCAGGTGGACCTCTGCATTTGTCCCAACAGCACCCTCCATTGACAGGACCCGACCCAGCATCGCAGGAGCACCCAGTTTCCTGTGGTTTTGTTCCCCCGCAGCCTGGCGCAGCTCCTGGGGCTTTCCTAGCCCTCCGTGACCTTGGCAGGCGTGAAGGTCTGGAGGCCGCGGGCTGGCTGGCCTGTAGACTGCCCCTCAGTGTCAGCAGCCGAAGTGTCCTCACAGTTAGATTCAGATTCTGTGCGTTGGGCAGGAATGTTGCAGAAGGGTGGCACACACAGGCCCAGTTTTAGTGAGTCACCTTTTAAACACCTGGAGATTTCATGTGAAAGTCAGGATTTTCAGCCAAAGTCTATTTTTATTCTGGGCTGTGCTGCGTCTCCCTGGAGAAGCTGTGGGCGGCCTCCCCCCCCCCCCCC
>NW_017731894.1:1118652-1119938 GCF_001890085.2 Hipposideros armiger
GCCAGTGTGTGTTGCTGGCTGTGTCCTCCCCACTAGGCTCCGAGCTGCGAACCCGCACTCCAACGGTCCGGGCTCACCAAGTGTCCGGTGACAGCGCAGTGTGACACCACCGCGGGCGGACTCGGGCCCCTCGTGTGCCTCCATCTCAGGGCCCTCCTTCCATCGTCCTGGAAGCTGCATTAGAAGGACGGCCCTTCAAGTGTCACCCGACCAGGACACTTGTGAGAGGTAACAGTGATGGTGACGACAGGAGAGCAGTGAGAACCAGGACCGTCCCCAGACCTGGACAAGTGGTCCCTGGCTGTAGGCCAGAGTCCCTGAGACATAGGTTCCCCGCCAGCCCTGACGGTACAGCCCTCGGGGCCCCTGGGCTGGATGGCAGTTAAATGTCCATCCTGGCATTGGCTTCGAGGGAGAAGCCAGGCGCGCTTGCAGCCGATTACGGGAGAACCGAGGCTGGTGCAGTGCCAGAGGCCAGCCCGACAGAGCACGGCCTCCAGACGCAACGCAGGAGTGTTCGTTCAGCGTCACGCGACCCCCGAGCACACACAGTGACCAACTGCTCCGTGTGAGAAGGGTGACCTGGGGGTGGGAGTCGCAGGTGTAGCTTGTGGGGAAAGTGAGTAAATCGCAGAGGAGATGAGTGTGACCTCATGGCGGGAACCAGGGTGAAGGTTCCAGAAGGAACGGAGTCCTCGGGGGTTGGCACAGGCAGCCAGAGCTGGGACTGTCCTGTGGAATCTGGAACCCTGGGCCGGCCCTTGTCACGGCAGGTGAGGTGGCCGCCAGACAGGGTTGCATCATGCCAGGGAGTCCCCAGAGCTCCTGGGCCCTGATGCAATCGCCAGCCACCAGCTCAGCCTGGACTCTGCCCTTCAGGAGGTCCACCCACCCCAGGCTGCCTCCTCCCAGGCTGCCCCCCAATCTCTGGAAGCACCTGGGGCCTCTGTCCATTTCTACCTCACGTTGCCATGTGGTCCCCAGCAAATCCCTTCTGGTCTTTGAAGCTTCCTTTCGCACCTCACACAGCCTGTGGGCCTGAGAAGCCAGGTGGGGACCCCCCCAAGAACACGGCCCCCATGTGCATCTGCTCTTGTGCTCCTTAATCATGCGACTTGGACAAATTACTCAGTAGCGTCATCTGTGATCTGAGAGTGAACGCACCTGCCCGCTGGGCTGGAGTAAATGGGCCCGTCCACCTGTGGTGTGAGCGTCCTGGGCACAGATGCGACTCGGGCTTTGCCAGTGTGGTGACCGCGTTTCCCTTTTCCCATGAAACCAGGAGG
>NW_017731894.1:1120828-1121725 GCF_001890085.2 Hipposideros armiger
GGGGGCCTGTCAGAGGAGGTGGCATTGGAGCTGAGACCTGTGTGGTCGAAGGCCTGGGAGGGTGTTCCCGGCAGAGGTGCTAGCATCCAGAGCAAAGGCCTTGGGATGGAGCCAACTTGGGAGGCTGGGAAACAAAGAGGCCAAAGGTCAGGGTAGCCTGGCCCAGGTCACACGGCTCCCATCGGCAAAACTGGGGTTCGAACCCAGGGCCCAGGCGCGTCCTGCTACACCGTACCGAGTTATTGGCAGTGGGCCAAAGGGGAAGAGCGAGAGGGGGCAGCTTTGGGCTTGGGCCTTTGGATGACGGGGGCGCCGGGAGGGAGACAGGGTGCCTGGCAGAGGCACATCTTACATCTGGTCATGTACCCTGACCGTCCTCGTGGAAGGAGCCATGCTGAAAGCCAAACCGTACCTACCAGGCCAGGTGTCCCTCCAGGTGGGAACAGGCAGCTGGGCGTCAGGTGGCACAGGGGGGAGGGGTGAATGGGGGGGGCGGGAGCGGGGAATCCGCAGTTCTGTTTCTTTCTGCTCCCGCCCCTCCCAGTGGACAAGACGCCCACACTCCCCAGCTCGCACCTCAGTTACTGGTGCCAAGAGCCTACCCCATTCAAGGTGTGTTGTTTCTGGCAGTGCAGACCTGACTTTCTTTTCCTCTCATTCATTCCTTATTTCCACTCATACCTTTTAAACAATGGCATCGTGGTAGAAGACACGTAACCAAGTTTACCACTAGTGACGCTGAGTCTGCCCACTGTGTTGTGTGACCACTGCCTCTCGTCCACCCTGCCCAGCCTCCGCCCCAGCCCCTGGGCACCTCGTCCCAAAGAGCCCTCACAGCAGCTGTCGTTTTGTGCCTGTCTCCGTTCAGGCGGTGAGCAGGTTTGTCCACATTGTAGC
>NW_017731894.1:1121923-1123345 GCF_001890085.2 Hipposideros armiger
CTTCCTAATGCCGCGACCCCTTAATACAGTTCCTCATGTTGTGGTGACCCCCAACCATAAAATTATTTTCGTTGCTACTCTATAACTGTCATTTTGCTACTGTTATGAATCGTAATGTAAGTATCTTTTTGTTTTCCGATGGTTTTAGGCGACCTCTGTGAAAGGGTCGTTCGACCCCCAAGGAAAGCAGGACTGAGGCAAATTGATCTGGAGCCGTGCCCTCGGCAGAGGAACTAGCAGGAGATAAGGGAGTGAGGAGATAAGGGAGGTGTGTGGATGTGGGAGCCGGATGGGATGTTCTGTAAGCAGCTGACCTGTACAGATGCCTGCTTTATCTCACGCCCCAGGACCACCTTCCCCAGATGCCGGCAGTCAGGACAACACCAGAGCATCTGGGAAGGGCCGGTGAGCAAGCTGGCCCCAGGTGTCGGGCGGCTCCCCCAACCCCGCTTCAGGAAGGCTGGATCCCCCCAGGCATAGGGGATCAGTCACTTCCAAGAGACCCCCGGACCCCGCCAAGCAGGACACTTGATTCCCAACCTCCTAATCCAAAGTCACACCAAGGGGCCATTGTGAGCAGCTGGTGGGCTCCCGCTCTGGGCAAGACAGAAGAGGAGAGGAGGGTAGGATGGACTGAGGACAGACAGGTGTGCCATCCTTCCACCCCCACCACCCCAAGCTGGAAACATCTGGCGGCCCAGGGTCCCCTCGGGTTTGCTCTCCTAGCTGCCCAGCGCAGAGCGGAGGTGCCTGCTGCATGCATTCAGCAGACACTGTGGAGCTTCTACTCTGTTCCAGGTGCTGTTCCAGGAACAAGGGACAGTGGTGGCCTGGACGCCCAGGGCGGCTCCTCCTGGCCTAGGCAGCAGGAAGAAGAGGACTCAGAGTGGGGCTTACCGACAGTTGAGTGAGAAAACCGAGGAAAAAAAGACTCCAGTGTTAAGAGATGTTCAAACAAGGCAAACCCGTGACTCACAGAGCTGTAAAAACGAAGCGGTGTTAAAGGTTTTTCCCCAGAGAGGGGACCAGGCAAGGGTTAGAAAGTTCAAAAGAAGAGAAAAGCCGCCTGTGTTAGAGAAGGACTACCAAAATCAATGTGGAAATGGAGGGGAATCTGGGTTTTTACCGTGCGGAAAGAAACTGAACTTCCGTGGCTAGGAAAGGATTTGCATGTGTGTTGGCTACGTACTCGTACAGCTCGCACAGAGTAGGACCGCCAGAGCCACGGCAGCCAGCATCAGCGCCCTGAAGCCGGGAGCTCGCAGGTGTGTGGCTGGACCTGCAGAGGTCCCCCTGGAATACGCCCGTCCCCTCACGCTCAGCCTGTGTGTCCCTAAGCCTGAGGGGCGTTCCTAGCAGACTGCATATAGTTGGCCTCGGCTTTTTCTCCATTCTGCCACTCCGTGACTTTTTTTTTTTTTT